>NC_133329.1:124460959-124708459 GCF_042186555.1 Aquarana catesbeiana | reverse complement strand
ATATATATATATATATATATATATATATATATATATATATATATATATATATATATATATATAATAATGGATCCAGTGGAAAGCAGGTTAATTTTCTGGGATGGGTTATTATTGCTATTATAATTTATTAGAGAGGGCAGCTAGGTCTGAGTCAAGACGTGTTGTATGCTGTTGGGTTTGGAGGAGGGGAAGGAGGGGTGTGAATCATGGAGTGACTTTTTTTTTTCATACATATATACTATTATTATTTTATTTCATTTTTTAGAGATGGATATTGGTTCAGAGTAGAGACAGGGGATTACTTAGAGGGTCTTGGAGGAGAGTAATCTGTTTGGTCATGGTAACTGATAGACCTTTTAGATTGATGCTTAGCTGGCTCGCCTTATATTAATATAATCCCAGCTTGTTAGTTTTAGCTGAGTGTAACAAAGTATGTAGGGGAGAATAGAAGGATGAAGGGTAAAAGGGAAATAATTACAAGAGCCCCTCTAAGAAACGAGCGTGTTTTGTGCTATTTGTCAAAGTCAGCGAAAGAGCAGGGTTTGCAAATTTGACCTGCTTTACCTCGTGCTTGTAACGACCTACCATATTAGAAGCAGTGATGATGATTATGTTTTGGCGCAGGCATATTGCACTTGCGCCAGATTCACTAAGGTACGCAAGCTTCCGCCAACAGTGTCAAAAGCTCCACGAGATTGAAACTTACATTATTGATTTCACCGTTTATATCCTCAATAAAACACCAGCATTTTTCAGATATTCCCCATGACCCAAATGTCCAATGTTTATTTACCCTGTGATGCACAGTTCCATCATTTGTGTTTTATTTATATTTATTTCACCTTTATGTATGCCAACACCACCTTTGGTATTACACGTTTTTTTTAACACGATGGGTTAATTTTCTTAATGCTCTCAAGAAGAGGTGATTTTCTGTCAGGGTTTCACCTATTGGGAACAAATCGATGCTTTCTCTTGGTGTAAGATACACTTTGACACTTCTATCCATCCATGTAGCAGTATGTAATAATAATCAGAAAGTAGTTTACTTGTAGGAAATAACAACCCCCCATTTGTCCATATCATCATGGAGAGGTACCGACCTAATTCATAGCCTCCCTGGTATCCCATGCCATTCGTCTTTGTCAGTAGAATACGTGCTTCACGAAATATTGTTCTTCTATTACTTCATTTTTAATTGGGCTGATGATTATAACATAAACAGATAACGGAATGTCCCACAGGGCAAGTTGATGATCAGAGGCTTAGATCGGTTGGTAGGTGTGTTCCTTGAAGAGGAGCTTGGAGTGTTCCTTGAAGAGGTTTTCATGTGACCTGAAACTTCATTCATTGCTCCAACTGACATTAGCAATGTGTATTCTATTTACAGTAGTGCTTGGGATTTATTTTAGACTTCAACAATATAAATCCAGGTCTGGTCAGTGCTGTGAAAATGACACCCTTAAAAAATAAATAAATAAATAAATAAATATATATATATATATATATATATATATATATATATATATATATATATATATATAATATTTACACACTAACATATACACACTATTGTTTTCCATAGGCACTTGTGCTCTTCCTCTGCAATTGTGTTTTATTCCCTTGCACATGCCTATGTCTGGGCTCTGGGCCTTAAAGAAGAACACTTGTTTTCATATTGAATAGAGGAAGGGAGGGTTGTAGCCCCTGTCAGTTTTTCTTTGCCACTGGGGAGGTTTTCCTTCATTTCTGTCCCATATACCTCCAAGTGAAGAAATCCTTGGTTGTCACTAGAACTAGTGTCCCCATTGGAAGATTTCACCTTCTTGTTTTGGTGACAACAAAGCGCTACACAAACTGTTGGCACTATATAAATCATGCATAATAATAATAATAATAATAATAATAATAATAATCAAAAAATTGGGATATTTTTCACTTTTACTCTCAGTGACAATGGCAAACAGGATCAATCTTCCTAACAGGGGCACAGACGCCAATAAAAACATGACAGGTGTTCTAATCCCTCTCCCTATCCAAAAGTTAAAAAAAATGCTTTTAGTTATATTTTAAACATCCATGAAACACAATTGAATGTCTATAGGTGGTATGTCCTGTAGTTAAGCGAGCATACTGATTGCAATGACTGATATACATCTAACCACTAGGGGGAAGGTTTACAAGTCTGTCCTTGGTTGAATGTTGTATGCAATTAGGAAGCATATTATTATTATTATTATTGTTATTATTATTATTGTTATTAATATTATATCAACAAAACTAAGTCGAAAGCATAAACAAGAAAACTGCATTTACCTAACATATAACAATTTATAATCTACTTATGTTTCCCAGTGAGCTCATTGAGGTTGATTTACTAAAGGCAAAAAGGCTGTTCACTTTGCAAGGGAATTTTCCCTTAGCTAAGCGAATGGGGTGAAAATTCGTTATTCAAAAAAAAATGTATTTGCTTGCACATGATTGAATTATGTAAATCAACCCCATTGTTTTAAATGCTTATTTATAAAAACTAGAGCAAAATGTGAATCTGTAATTGTTCTCTTGTTTCGTTTGAAAGATGGAATTTGATTGGCTGCTCTGTGTAATAGCTCACTTTCAATAAATCAGCCCCACAATTACCCCAGGAAGCTGTATTGATGGGTAGGAGTGTTGCAGAGAAATGACCTCACACTGGCTGGCTGATCAGACAGGTTCTGTCCTATAACAATGTCCTAGGTAAATGGTGACCAGTCCTAGGCTTGGGGCTCTTCCCCCACTTACAAGGCTAGTTGAATTGTGATGATATATCAGTGTGTAGTAGTAGAGGGTGATTTATTTTGAACCCCGAGGTGTACAAGCCCCTGACAGTTTGGATAAATTAGTCAGGCTTGGCAGCGCTCTAATCAGAGGATATTATTTCAGCACCTTGGATAGAGCGTGAAGAATGAGAGAGACTCATCTCTAGGTGTCAGATCGATTCACCAACTAAACACATCTAAGCGTCATACAGCTGCCTAATACAAGGCCAGGAACGCCACATTAAACAAGATTACATGGATCGACCCCTATATACACCACACATCTCACCAGACAAACACAGCAACACGATGTCTTCCAGGCTGCTGGGTGCACAAAGATATAGATGTGATAAAAACACCCCAACACACATAAAAGAGCTGTAACAGAGATATATGGATAACACAATTCCCCGGATGTGGAGGACTACAAGTCCCAGGGTGGCTGACAGGGAACTTGTGGTTCTTACACAGTTGGTTGGATTATGTTGGTTTACTTGACATACAATATCTCTATCTTCTAGGTCAGTCTACAGATTAACTTCTGGTATCTTTCTGTGAGTAGTTTTTGATCTCTCTCTCATATATATAGATATATCTATATCTATATAGATATAGATATATATATATATATATATATTTCTATCTATCTATCTATCTATCTATCTATCTATCTATCTATCTATCTATCTTTCTTTCTTTCTTTCTTTCTTTCTTTCTTTCTTTCTTTCTTTCTTTCTTTCTTTCTTTCTTTCTTTCTTTCTTTCTTGCTCTCTCTCACTCTGTTTCTTTCTTTCTTTAATTCCTTCATTTCCTTTCTTCCTTCTATCTCACCTTCCTTCTTTTCTTTCTTTCTTTTATTTCCTTTCTTCCCTCTTTCTTTACTTCCTTCTTCTTCTTTTCTACTTCTGGTATCTTTCTATGAGTAGTTTCAGATCTCTCTCATATATATACATATACTTATATATATATATACATACACATATACTTATTTCTCTCTCTTTTTCTCTCTCTCTTTCTTTCCTTTCTTCCTTCTTTTCTTGCTTTCCTTCTTTTCTTTACTTCCTTCCTTCCTGCCTCCCTTCTTTGCTTCTTTCTTTCCTTCCTTCTTTTTTTCTTTTTTATCCTTCCTTTTTCTTCTCTTTCTTCTTTCATTCCTTCTTTCTTTCCCTTCTTCATTCTTTCATTCATTCCTTCTTCCCTTTTTTTCTTTCTTTCCTTTGTTTCTTTTCTTCCTCATTTCGCTTCTTCATTCTTTTCTTCCTCCTTTCCCTTCTTTGTTTCCTTCATTATTTCCCCTTATCTATCTATCTAATCTATCTATCTATCTATCTATCTATCTATCTATCTATCTATCTATCTATCTATCTATCTATCTATCTATCTATCTATCTATCTATCTATCTATCTATCTATCTATCTATATTTCTCAATCCAGGGGGTATGTACGGTATGGAACTGTTTATCTTCTAACATGCTCAACCACACATACTAATCTATATACATACATATGCAGGGTGATCCACCTACAAATCTATAGAAACACTTACATACATGCAGACATATGATGTTGACATTTATCTCATGCTACATTTTTTTGGGCCAGTTGTAAGTAAACTGTAGGGAACAGTCGTAGAGAATACACCCCTCCCAGAACCTCTTTACATCTCAGTAGCCTCAGAAGCAGAATTACCAGTGAATCACATCAAACAAAATCACCAAACTAAACAATTTCAAACCTGCTCTAAAATATCCATTTAGGAATACATGGCAGTAATTATATCATTTAAAACCCATTTAGCTATGGATATCACTACAGTAAATATGCATATTGCTAATAAGATTTGCACAATTACTCCAGTCAAACAAAAAAAAAAAGTTAAGTGTTTACTACTTCCTCAATTATAAATCTCTGTGAAATGGTTGATGTTGAATGACTGGATGTGTAGATAGTGGTCAGAATTATGCAAGTGTTCCTGTTTTGCTATCAGTGAAACTGATCCCAGCTTCAAATTCAGTAGTATATTAGATACGGAGCAATTGTCTTTTTTATGGTGTTTGTGGACTTAAGTTGGCGGTGCTAGTGATTGGATGTGTTGGGATTTTTTAGTCCAGTCCATTCCTCTCTATCAAGAGCAACAGAGGTGATTGGTCACTCCAAATAACTCACTGACAGGCCAGTGCAGGAAAATTGCCAGATGTGCATGAACTATTGGGTGTGCAAGTCCAATAAACAGAATGTTTAGGCATCTGAATATTAGGATCAAAACAATTGGATTACCGTGTGTTTGATGTGATGCAAAGTTCTTCAGTGCATATAAAGCTGTAAGCCAGGCAAACAGCTAAATACACAGCTGAAATATATTCTATGAACTATTTTGCCTGTCAAAAGATTTGTGATTCTGTACAGTCAGTCTTGTGATCCAGGTACCACTGCCTGACAGCAAAGTCATATTTCTAACTTCCAGTGTAGTTAAAAAGTTTAGCTTTTCTAGTACCCATACCCAGCTTGCTGATTGGACAGTGAGTGAGCATCAGTACAGTGGTGAGGTCATCCCGCTGCACTCCTCTTCTGCTCGCCATTCAGCCAGCAGACTGAACGCAAAAAAACTGAACCAATTCCCACCTCTGTCAATTAAAAGTGAATGCGGGAATCCTCCCCTCTGGAAAGTCTCACTGTATTCTGACAGTAATGCCGCGTACACACGGTCGGACTTTTCGTCTACAAAAGTCCGACAGCCTGTCCGACAGACTTCCGGCGGACTTTCAGCGGACTTGCAGCAGACTTTCTAACGAACGGACTTGCCTACACACGACCACACAAAAGTCCGACGGATTCGTACGTGATGACGTACACCGGACTAAAATAAGGAAGTTCATAGCCGGTAGCCAATAGCTGCCCTAGCATGGGTTTTTGTCCGTCAGACTAGCATACAGACGAGCGGACTTCGGGGTCCGTCGTACTTACGACGTAAAGATTTGAAGCATGCTTCAAATCTAAAGTCCGTCGGATTTTAGGCTAAAAAAGTCCGTTGAAAGTCCGGAGAAGCCCACACACGATCGGATTACCAGCCAGCTTTAGTCCGTCAGCGTCCGTTGGACTTTTGTAGACGAAAAGTCCGACCGTGTGTACGCGGCATGAGACTTTCCTGTTAGAATACACTGATCAGCGTTGCAGCCGATTTTTCCAACAGGTCTGTTCGTGAGAAGCTATATTGCCTTCTCATGAATGGGAACGGCTATAGAAGGACCGAAATTCAGCCCATCCCTACTGAACCGGCCGAATTTGGATCCATCTATGGCCAGCTTAAGACTAACACCACTATACAAAGCAAGACCCTCAACTGGAGGATAAGAATGGGCAATTCTCTCTCCATTACAGAGATTACAGGAAGCTACAACAAAGGCACAACTTAGATACAAGCCATGTTTAAAAATACCTGTACTGACTGTGTAATTAATACATGACTGATTTTATACCTAATTTAGGTTCAGCTTTAGGCACCAGGCACAAAGACATTCATCCAAATACAATGTACAGTATGTTCCTCATTAAGGATGAGCTTGGGTTTGGTCCAAACCCTCAGTGAGTGACAGGCCAAACCAGCTGCTGTCAGGCAATTACCTCCCACACAGCTGCATGAATACAAAGGCTTGGGGGTGTTTATGACTTCATTGACCTAAAATCCCTGTTTTTAACACATACTGTTAGACAGGTGAATTCAGTTGGTTGCAGGCTGGTCGGTAAGTTGAGCTTGGAAATTTCTCTGGTTTTGTTCGATATGCGTTGCCCTTCCAGTGCTACTTGCTGCATAAGCCAGTTATAGGTGGGGGCAGTGGCCATTTGTTTGTATCATTGACCTAATGTGGCCACATGGCATCTTAGTGTACATTGTTGGACAATTTCTTGCCAGGTTGAGTCGAATAAGGGTTCTGACTGAAACCAAGCCAAACCTAAGCTCGTATGTATTCTTCATTGGCCACACAGACTATAAATCCACTTTATTTGCACCAAATACCTTTTCAAACCCAGTTACTGTCTTGAAAAAGTAGCAGTGACATCATCACTGTGCTGTACATAGCCTGTGCAAGAGCTGTGGGAGGGACCCAACAGGCCCTGCCCACTACAGACTGCCTGTAGAAAACTACCAGAGGGGCGGAGACCAGACCAGTCACCCTGCACAAGGAGAATGAGCAGCAGTGACCAGTCAGAAAATTTTCATGCTGGATTACCACAAAGATCTGGAAACAGTAAACAACCCACACAAAGATCCAAGTAAGAATACACATGCCCCCAGTGGAGGATTAAGGTGGTCATGGGCCCCTAGGCTACTTTTTGTGTGGCCCCCTCCTAAGCATGCTTTACCAGAAAATAAATCATTTAGTGCCACGTGTAAAAGGGTAGACCTATATTACACGCCTCAAGTGCAACTCTCAGGTCTACAGCCCAAACACATTCAGACATGAGCCTACTATAAACAGCAAAGCCACAGAAAAAAAGCATTCAAAATACACCTGCAAGCTGGTAACAGATTTTACCTTTCTAAACCAACAGTTAGGCCAAAAATGTCTGCAACAGCTCCTGTTTAACTGAGGCAAAATCACAACATCCTGACAGAGACCAATCAAAACGCTGTGTAATATTCCAATAAAATAAAAGCCATACAAATACCATAAACAGCAGCAGCAGCAGCAGCACATAAAAGCAAGCAATAATCAACAGCAGAACAATCATACGTTCCAAGGGCAGGAAGTGCCAGCATCCATTGGCACAGCCTGTCCATCAGACACCACTGCAATCCAGGAAACGGACCAGACTTACTCCCAGGATATCCGGCAGCTTTTGCCAACATGCTTGTTCACTATGTACCTTTGTGAGTACCTTTTTACAGTTTTATTAAACTCCATGTTTTTTACTGCACTGAGAGTGGCGTCTTTGTTTCATTTTCAGAGTGCATATAACACGCACCCTAACATTAAGAGGGAAGTTTCAGGAAAAAAAACCTCCCACAGCCCCCTGCACAGTACACAGCCCCCTTTCCCTGCACAGTACACAACCCTCTGCACAGTACACAGACCCCCTGCACATAACACATCCCCCTTTTCCTGAACAGTACACAGCCCCCTTTCCCTGCACAGTACACAGACCCCCTGCACAGTACACAGACCCCTTGCCCTGCACAGTACACAGCCCCCCTGCACATAACACAGCCCCCTTTCCCTGCACAGTACACAGACCCCTTTCCCTGCACAGTACATAGACATCTGCATAGTACACAGACCCCTTTGCCTGCATATCACACGGGCCTCTTTCATTATAAAGCCCCCTGCACTCCCAGGAGACCCCCAGTCTTCTGGGAAAGAATGCTGTTTCATTGACGGTCACATGACCGCTCTCCTCCTGCAATCAAAGGCTACACTCGGGAAGGAGGTGGAGCGGGAGGAGGAGAGCGGCCAGACAGAGCGGCTTTAATTGAGGTATTAAGAGACTTCCATTTACATTGAGAGTGACACACGAGGAGCTGTGCATGAGAAAGGGCTGGCAGTAATGTTTTCTCAACTTTAAAGTATGCTGGCAGCGCTGTTCCAGGGCCAGGAGAGGCGGTACAGCTGGCCTGACACCCCCCCAATGGGTGGCACCCGGGGTGGACTGCCCGATCCCCACCCCCTGTTGGTAAAAAAACATTTATTGGTGTATTTGTATAACATGCAGGCATTGTTTTTATTCTACATATACATAAATATATATAAATTAATAAAAATATCATGGCCAATCGGGGGCCCTTGCACACGTGGGGCCCTAGGCTGCAGCCTAGACCAGCCTGTGCATTAATCTGCCCCTGCATGCTCCATATATTTAGACAATATTTGCATCTTTAACACTGTCTTTTAAACAGCAAATTTTGTGGTTGAAAATTCACAAACCTAGAAAATCCATTCTGTTTTTACCCAGTGAAAGGCAGACAAAATGAAAGCTGATTGCTGATTGGTTGTTATGGGCCACTGCATTTTGCACATTTTTCTAAGCCTGATTACAATCCCCGTTTATATAAATCTGGTTTATGTGTCAGAATTGTGGATCTTCTGCCTTTTGTGTGCATTGTCTGTGAAGGTGGCTACATATACACTTTACTGCCTTTTGTGCTGCTTTCAGGGTGAGGCTGAAATATTAACAAACTGAACTGTTTAATAACTGCTATGCAATCCCCTAAGGGCTTATCTCTGTGCTGTCTATATCCCGACACTGCAGAACACAGCTTGTAAGCAAATAACGTGTGTCATTGGCGCTGATTAAATAGTGCAACTTAAAATATAGCCCAGTCTGAAGAGGCCTTTAAATGACATCTATTATTACTACTGCCAAATGAGCAAAAGTGGATTTCAAGGTTGTGTTTGTGTTTTTAATGTGCACAGGCTGGCCCCTCAGTGTGTGACTCTGCCGTAGATAGGGGTAAGATATCATTATGACTTACCCTCCCCATGTGGGGGACCATAGAGGATTAATATTCGTGTTAACGGATGGAAATCATATGAACACATTTATCACAGGATAGGACCATGGATTAGAAATACATTTGTCAGGGGTGTTTAAATTGTTATATGTATTTAGGTTATAAATACAATAATATATATATATATAATTTATTTCAGGTACTTATATAAGGCTGTCAATTTACATATAAATTGTACATTCACATCAGTCCCTGCCCTCAAGGAGCTTACAACCTAAGGTCCCTAACACACATTCATACATACTAGGGCCAATTTAGACAGGATCTGATTTACCTACCAGCATGTCTTTAGAATGTGGGAGGAAACTGGAGTACCCGGAGGAAACCCACGCAGGCACAAGGAGAACATGCAAACTCCAAACTCCAGGCAGATGGTGTCGTGCTCGGGATTCAAACCAGCGACCCTTTTTGCTGCTAGGTGAAAGTGCTACCCACTACACCACTGTGCTGCCCATACTATGCATGTATATACATTAGGCAAAATTATAAACGCTACACTTTTTGCGTTTTGCGTTGTGTTTGCCCCTATTTATCATGAGCTGAACGCAAAGATCTACAACTTTCTCTACACAAAAGGCCTATTTCTCTCAAATATTATTCTCACAAATCTGTCTAAATCTGTGTTGGTGAGCACTTCTCCTTTGCCGAGATAATCCATCCACCTCACAGGTGTGACATATCAAGATGCTGATTAGACAGCATGATTATTGCACAGGTGTGCCTTAGGCTGGCCACAATAAAAGGCCACTCTAAAATGTGCAGTCTTACTGTACTGGGGGGTCCGAAAACTAGTCAGTATCGGGTGTGACTACCATTTGCCTCACGCAGTGCAGCACATCTCCTTCTCATAGAGTTGATCAGGTTGTTGATTGTGGCCTGTGGAATGTTGGTCCATTCTTCTTGAATGGCTGTGCAAAGTTGCTGGATATTGATAGGAGAGCAGAGCATCCCAAACATGCTCAATGAGTGACATGTCCGGTGAGTATGCGGGCCATGCAAGAACTGGGATGTTTTCAGCTTCCAGGAATTGTGTACAGATCCTTGCAACATGGGGCTGTGTATTATCATGCTGCAAAATGAGGTGATGGTCGTGGATGAATGGCACAACAATGGGCCTCAGGATCTCGTCACGGTATCTCTGTGCATTCAAAATGCCATCAATAAAATGTACCTGTGTTTGTTGTCTATAGCATACGCCTGCCCATACCATGACCCCACCGCCACCATGGGCCACTCGATCCACAACATTGACATCAGCAAATCGCTCACCCACATAACGCCATACACGCTGTCTGCCATCTGCCCTGTACAGTAAAAACTGGGATTCATCTGTGAAGAGAGCACCTCTCCAGACGCCATCGAATGTGAGTATTTGCCCACTCAAGTCGGTTACAAAGACAAACTGAAGTCAGGTCGAGACCCCGATGAGGACAATGAGCATGCTGATGAACTTCCCTGAGACAGTTTCTGATAGTATTGTGCTGTGTGATATAACTGCACATTTTAGAGTGGCCTTTTATTGTGGCCAGCCTAAGGCACACCTGTGCAATAATCATGCTGTCTAATCAGCATCTTGATATGCCACACCTAGAAGGTGGATGGATTATCACTGATTTAGACAGAGTTGTTAACAATGTTTGAGAGGCCTTTTGTGTACATAGAAAAAGTCATAGATCTTTACGTTCAGCTCATGATAAACAGAATAAAAAGTGTTGCATTTATAATTTTGCTCAGTATATATATATATATATATATATATATATATATATATATATATACTAACCCTTATCCCAAAAACACCTATCATTTTCCTTATTCTATTTCTTAGGCTGCATTTTTTACACTGAACTATGGAAGTTCAAGATTATGAAGTATTTAGAGCCAAAACATTTTCTTTTTTTAATGACATATTAGTGCCTGAAATGTAAACCCAACTTTTCATATTCCTGATTAATACCTGCTGTACCATGTACTTGTATAAAAAAGTATCCTGTTATCTTTGTATTGCTTCCTTTGTGTGAAATACCTGGTGTTCTCTGCTTTCTAGGCATGGTAGAACAGTGTGGTCAGTTCTCTAGCTATGCTGGGAACTCAACCTTTCTCTCCTTCAATGATCAGACTTGTCTTGACACCCCCCCCCCCACCCCTGCACAGCTATCAAACCAGTGTGCTGCTGCTTCTCCTCCCCACAGCTCTTATGCAGCTGAGAACAGAGGGAATGTGATCACTTATAAAAAAAGGGGAAACATTTTTTTTTAATATCTATACACTAATGTTTTGCCTTTCATCCCTTTTTTTTAACTGAATGGGTTGTTTTACAATAATTTTACAAGGTGAGGGTTTACATATACTTTACGTTTTTCTTTTTTGTCCAGGTGAAGTTTGCAGTGAGACAGAAACTGATGGGAAATCCAAAATTTTAGGGTTGTCACCAGAACTGGAGGTGATGGGAAACAGTGGCGGCTGGTGCTCACTATTATTCACAACCAACACCCCCCCCCACGGGAGATGGATGGCAGGTCATCCACCCCCCCTCCCCCCGGCTAATGATTTTATTTTATTTTATTTATTTATTTCAGGTACTTATATAGCGCTGTCAATTTACGCACTGCTTTACATATACATTGTACTTTCACATCAGTCCCTACCCTCAAGGAGCTTACAATCTAAGGTCCCTAACTCGCATTCATACATATTAGGGACAATTTAGACAGAATCCAGTTAACCTACCAGCATGTCTTTGGAGTGTGGGAGGAAACCGGAGTACCCGGAGGAAACCCACGCAGGCACAGGGAGAACATGCAAACTCCAGGCAGGTAGTGTCGTGGTTGGGATTCGATGTGCCTAATTTCAAGCATTGCATGTGATGGTTGGGCTCTGTTGAGATTTCAGAGCTGGAGGCTCTTAGAACCACTTTTGTGAGGTTGGTTTATTAGGGACTTACCTTTTACCTTACACTTACCTTAGTGTATTAGCTAAAGTTGTTTTCAATACAATCAACCAATCCCTTGCACAGGATAGGATATTTAAAGTGAACAAAGAATCATCATATTCACTAAGTCAAGTGGCCAAGTTCTCTTCTCCTTTAACAATTCAACCTTATTACTTCACACCAAGATTTCCAGGGGCGATTATTTCCTTTACTGGGAAAAAGGGGAGCAAATATGCTCTCCATCTACTGTATATACTGGTCTAGTTGGGGGGAACATTGAGGTAGGACCCAATAGCAAAATCAAGGACAGGCATATGTTCCACAAGCTATTTTCTTAGGTGGGAGATCTATCCTTCAGTGAGAGCCTAACTTTGATGTAATGCATCCCATTGCTTTAAGGAAACATGTATATCAGGAATGTGGGATCCTATATAGGTTCAGTCCCACAGTGAGAAGTCTGTGGAATTTACAGTTAATCTTGGAGAATAGTAACTCTGGTGTGGTTGCTTTCAGATATGAAAAAGGCCAGTAGTTGGTACCTCAACCAAGGTGAGGTATGAGAAGAATTGAGTGCCAGACCAGTTATTGAAAGTCCAAATCAAATTATTGATCAGAAATATCTCTAACAGAAGCCAACACATTTTTTGGGGATCTGAAGGACCCACTCCACCAGGATTTTAAACTATTCAGAAAAGAGTACTCAACTCTGAGGGGTTCTGCGATAAAATATGATACAACATTAGCTGCTATAGCCATCTTGGCATATATTTAATTATTATATCACAGGCTGAACATGAGTTGGTGACCAAAGGAGTTTGGTTAACTGCAGTGGAGAAAAGTGATATAATTGATCTGGCTATGCTGTATGTCAGGAGTGCCTGAATCACAGCAGTGGCTGAACAGAATTACATATCCTTTGCAGATTAAACAGTTCACATGTATGTGTTTCAACTGAATATTTAACTATATGCCTTGGTTTCAGCTTTAAGAATGACTTTTCAAGTAACGGATCCCATGTCACTGTGACTGCTCTCAGAGCATTGGTACGTATACATTGGCTGCGAACGTTGTATTAAAATTCACCTATCCTTGACAACTGTCAGACAGCCAGACTGTCAACATCATTCAAGAGTCCCAACTCTGTTCCAATCATTGCATTGCTGCATTTCTTTAATGTAGCTGATCTTTACTATAATAATTCACAGTGTATTATTTTAAATACCAAGGGGTTGATTTACTAATGGAATCATTTTTTCACTTTGCTCATTGAAGCTGTCTTTGCTTCAAACATCCAGCAACAGGGGAATTTTTCTTTCTTTCCACTGCAAATTGTTGAACATTTGAAGTAAATGCCGATTATGTGGTCTAAGTGAATATATTTCTTCTGTTATATGCAGTAATACTCATTGGGGGTGACTGTGCTGAACAAAACGTGTCCTCCTTAAAGAGACACTGTCACCTTGCCCATGCAGGCTTCATAAAGAAAATGTCACTTTACCGTAAACGGGCAAGCATTTCAGTGCGAGTTCAGGGGCGATTTGAAAGACATCTGTGCGGGTTCACGCACAGATGCAGTTGAAATCACCCCAACGTTGCCAAAAGTAGTGCAGGAACTACTTTTGGAAATCGGTGTGGCGCCGAAAAGTCGGCGTCACATCAATTGGGACAGTGCCGTTGCCGGCAATAGGCTACAATTTGGCATGCGATTTGACATGTCAAATCCCGCCGATGTGAACAGGGGCTAAAACCTAGAAGCTGATTGGTTACTAGGCACAGCTGCACCAGATTCTGTATACACCGGTTTAAGTAAATCCACTCCAGTAGGGTTGTTTTACTAAAACTGGAGAGTGCAAAATCGAGGGCAGCTCTGCATAGAAACCAATCAGCTTCCAGATTTTATTGTCAAAACTTAATTGAAGAAGCTGAAGTTCAAATATCATTGGCTACCATTCACAGCTGATACAGATTTTGTCCTCTCCAGTTTTAGTAAATCAACCCCAGTGTCTCTTCTTAAAGAGTATTTACACTTTTAAAGTCAAATTTAAGAAAACTCCACTATATGTTTGTTAGGTGTTCCCATTTACATAGCATATCTAAAACAATAAAAAAAACATATATTTCTTTTTAGATGTTTCTAAGGAGAAGGTGTCATGACTGATTCTAAGAATTTCTGGACAGTCTTAAGTTGGCCATACATGGTTCTAAATTTGGCCAGTTCAACATGGACTGGACATATTTTGATGTATGTATGGGCACTGTGGTTGTACAGAAATTGATCTACGGATTGACTTCTGTACAACCACCCTGTCAGATCTTCCCGCGCCAGAATCAGCACTGCAGCTATAGCCTGCAGAGCTGATCAGTGCATTCCGAAGGTGGGGAAGTCTCTCCACTGTCAGGATACAATAGCTCAGCGGGGAGGATTCCCCTATCCACCTTAGAAAGGGTGGATAGGAGAACTGGGTCAGTTTTTTTCTGACTAATGTATGGGCTGCCTTGCTGTATCTTGTCCCCAAGCAGAGTGAGCTATACCTTAATAACCATAGTGCAGGAGGGTGGTTGCTATATTTTTAATCCTTTATTAGGATAGACAGTGCTCATATCCAGTTTACAGCTGATAATGTAGAACTGCAAACACTGTACAGCCATATTTATTATTTTAAACATTACTCAACAGCCGCTCCTAAACATTACAAAGTAAGGAAAGCATGTAAAGATTTTTAAGTAAGTAAAAAGGACGTAAAAAGGTAACCAGCAAGTTCTAAATATTTATTTTTAAGTTATGCTGTGTTAATAGGAACATGTAACAAATTTAAAGTAGGTGTTATCCCAATCTGCCTACAAAGTGTCTCTTCAAACAAATTCATGTAGCATGCCCCCTAAGGATCCGCAAGTAGAAAGGGATCCCCCGTCCTGCACAGCCAGGCACACCAAATTTTCACAGTCTCCCAGAGTCCGAAAACAGTCCAGTGCTTTGTTTATTTTGTTTTATTGAGGGATTAGAACTTGGATGGGGATATTGATTTCAGAAAACACTTCAGGGACTCTTGGTTGTGTAGCAAAGTCCAATGTCTACCTTACATCCCTGTGGCTACTGATCCCAGCACCACCTCTTCAGGCACTGCCAGCCCACCTAGCTGCAGCTGCCCCTCTCACTGGACCTCCTGGTTACTTCTCCACAGTCCTCCCAGACTCACCAGCCCACCTGGCTGACTCCTTTGGAGAACTCCTGGATGTGCTGACCTCTCCTTGCTCCCGTGCCTCCAGGAAGGATTTCCTCCGTGTGTTGTGGAGGGTCCTTCCAGCACCAGGCCTGAGATCGCCCCCCCAGAGCAGGGGGCACCCTCAAGGGCCACCGACAGCCTTCTCAGAACTCCTTCTCTATCTTCCACCTGACTGCTCCTGCTGGCATGATTCAAGAGTATTTATGAGGTGGCCCACCTCCTGCCAGTCCAGCGTGCTGGGGATTGGCTGGGGCCCTCATAAATACTCCAAGCAGTTCCTCCTGGACTCCACCCTCTGCTTCTGGAAGCTTCTCAAAGGTTCCAGAAAAGCAGGGGGAGTCACCAGAGTTGCTGCTTGATGAGTCATCGAGCCTCCCTGAGTCACTCAGCCCTGACCCAGATTTAACCCAGGCCTGGCTCTCAGCCAAGCCAAATTTTCCTGCACTAACAATTAACACTAGATAATGCTACATTCATATTCACTTTTATGTGTTTTGGTGCATTGAAGAGTCAGGTGTGTTATTAATTCCATTAAAATGCATTGGGGGCCCATTAGAAATTAATAGGATTCCCCCAAAACACATGCGTGATGCATGTTTCCAATGATAACATGTATACTGCAGATGTGAAACTCCAGTCAAACATAAAACTTCAACGATCACTCAATGGACCCACTGAATGACATTAAATAGCAATTTCCAGTGAATCCAGTCAGTGAACTGGTAATCCTCTCTAGCAAAACTGCCACTGTACTAAACTTAGAAGGGGCATATTTCAAAGAGCTCCATACGTGGTATGTGTGTATCTGCTTCCTGAAGCTTGTGCTCTTCTTTTTCTGCTTTTGTTATCAACAGTCACATCAAATTGCCAAGGTGAATTTAAATCTAATTAGTGGCTGTGAGAAACATTCTACTTCTAACACTGATACAAAAGAAGTATATGAGATACAGAAAGGACATCACAGTGGGTGCTTTGGGATTTGCTCTCCTGCATTTCAAACAGGTCAAAAGAATTCCTAGATCACCCGATTGCTTACAAAATGGAGAGAGATGGACTGGTGCACTCCAGATATGCCTGGAGCAGGTAGGCTGTTTTTCCTATATGCCTCTCAAGGCTCAGTTTTTAATTTTTACCGGTGTATGCTTTTTACTCTTCAATTTGAAATTCATCTTATGCAGCATTTTTAGCTGGCAGTATACTCAAAAAGGAACAGAATCTGGACTTGTGAAAATATCTCTGATTATCTTTACCTGCACAAACCTCTGAACCAGCCTGACCCACAAACACTGCAGCATGAGAGGGAGGTTGCATAGAAGCATATTACAATAATATTTATAATCAGAGAATAGGTGCAGGTACTCCTCCCTTCCAAGTCATCCCTGGTCTCCACCTATACCCACCTGTGAGCAATGTCCCTTGGTTCCACCTTCTACCTGCCTCCCTATACCTCTCCTTTTAGAGAATACAGAACCAAGTATCATATAATGTGTATGGAATTTGCTAATGAAAGGCAGTAAACGATTACCTGTAGCCAGCATAATAGATACCCCAGCAACAATAGATCCCCTCAGCAACAATAGATCCCGCTCGTCAACAGCAGCAGTAAAAGACCTTTCCAGCATCCATAGACCCCCCAACAACTATAGAATCCTCCCAGCAACAATAGATCCCTCCCAGCAACTATAAATCACCCAACAACAATAGGTCCTCCAGCAACAATAGATCCCCCCAGCAACAATAGACCACCCCTCCCCCAGCAACAACAGATCCTCATTAACAATAGACCCCCATGACAAAATACCCCCCAGCAAAATAGATCTCCCAGCAGCCAGCAACAATATACCCCACCCTCAACAATAAATCTCTCTCATCGACAATTGACCTCCCAGCAACATAAAATCCCCCCCGCAACAATAGATCCCCACTAACAGCAATAGACCTCCTAGCAACAATAGACACCCTAGCAGCCAGCATCAATAAACCCTCCAGCACACTCCAGCACCCCTAAGCATTACATTACATACATTCAGTGCTGGAGGTGCTGGAACTGCGTTCCCTCATGTTCCCACTGAAAAAAAGCCCTGATAAAAATAATGAATAAGCCACAATCTAAATTCAAAGCACTAATTCTTTTATGTAACTCACATTTCCGTAATATTTATTAAACCCCAACTTTTCAGCTTTGGAAGACAACATCAACAAAAAATAAAGATTTTTTTTTAGGATATTATTATTTTTCCCACTTTTTTGGTTGAACTAGATGGACTTGTGTTTTTTTTTAGGAACAAAGAAGGTATCCCCCTCAAATGGGACTTTAACAGACAACCCACTCAAATAATTAAAATATAATCTTTAATAAAAAACATGTAAAATCTGCATATGACAAAGATGCACAAATAGTATCAAATGAAAGACAAAACAAAAAACTGTACATATAAATGTCATACAATGTGAATGCCCTAATGTGTTTTTTTTTTTTCAACCAGACTAACTAGATTTTATTTAAACAAAAACAATATTTCCCAACAGGATCTTGCCAACACAGGACTGATTATGAACTTTAGATATCCCCCCACCCCAACATAAAAAGTGTGAGGATGGGCCGTACAGCACTTATGCGCATTTGTATGTAAGCGTACACATTTGTAAAAATTCTACTAGCTTTTTTTAATCAAGGGTGTGTGGCATACATGCATATTTGTGCATAAAAATGCTGACCAGCAATGCAGATTTTTGTATTTTTTTTTACTGATCTATACGCAGCACCTTTGTATACAGAACCATAAAAAACAATGGGCTGCATTTGAATCAGTAAAAAAAAAATGCCTAAAAATGTGGTGTTTTTAGACTTTTATGTGCAAGAGTCCTTTCAATACTTATGATAGGGGAAAAGAGAATAAGGCCTTTTGTACTACTATATTATGCATATATATGTATCTCAAAATGTATAATTAGTGCTGATATATCATCAAGTGTAAGAACATTTTATACATAAAAACAAAAGAAAAAATATGCTTGCTTTTATACTGCTCTTGGGGCATTATTCCTCCCACTGACACAGACAATGGGGCACTGTTCCTCCCACTGACACCACTGTTCCTCCCACTGACACCACTGATGAGGCACTGTTCCTCCCACTGACACCACTGATGAGGCACTGTTCCTCCCACTGACACCACTGATGAGGCACTATTTCTCCCACTGACACCCTTGATGGGGCACTATTCCTCCCACTGACACCACTGATGGGGCACCATTCCTCCCACTGACACCAACAATGGGGCACTGTTCCTCCCCCTAATACCAAAGATGGGGCATGGTTTACTCCCACTGACGCCAGGACATTTTCTGCTGCCACTGACTAGAGTCCAGACCCTCTAAATTTTGAAGGACAGTGTCACGGAACGTCCCACACTCCGCTTGAGTGCTTCCGTCATATACCGCTTCCTAAGTTCTGGAACACGAGTCCAATGGATCTGGCCATAGGAACCCCAAGAACTAGACAACACCAGTCTTGGAGTACATCAGAACTACCTTTATTTTGAGATCTCACAGACCTTTATACAGCAGGGATGACTCAAAGCTAACCTAATTAACATGACCTAATTTACTACAAAATGTACCCAGACCAGATGACAGTCTTGTGGGCACCGAGCTTCACACATTAATACAATTAACAATACAAACAACAATCTCCCCCCTCCTCAGCCTAGACCATTCGTCTATTAGCCAGGGCTGGTGGCTAATGTGATCAGCTCTCTCAATTAACATAAACACATGTTGATAACACCAGCATCTCCTCACAGGATGTGTCCCAGCAGAATGAATCAGTCTTATCAGCAGGGGGCTGCTGGAGGAATCCCCCCTCCCTCTTCAGGGACACAAATATACAGTAAGGAGTCCCCATACAATATATACATGACTGAGTCCGATTAATACAGTTCAGACTGGATTTCTCATTCACCTCAAATGCTAGGGCCCATAATCGGTGGGCAACAGGCTTGCACACAGTCCTCTCCAACAGCCTCTGTTCTGGCCATGCCCGTGACAGACAGTAAAATGGCCCTTTGTTTAAAAAGTTTGGAGACTCTTGTATTAGAGTCAACTTCAAAAGCAAATGTCCTTATAAGTTTAACTCATGTATATAGCTTTTTATAGGGTATAAAGTACATGAGTTAATCCTTAAAGTGTATTTTCACTTTTGCAGCCAAATTGGGACAATGTATTCGAACAGTGTATGGGCAGGCTGATTGTACCCAAGTTGAGTGAGCAATCAACTTGGTATAACCAGTCTGTAGGATTTTACATGCGATTATTGCTAGTGGCTGTTATAGCCGCTAGCAAAAATCACTGTGTTCTCCCAGCTTAGCCCATCTCCTCTCCCGGGAAAACACAATGGCTCTGTGGGAGGGATTCCCCTATCAACACTGACTGTGTTGATGGAGAAATCTAGCGATTTTCTTTCTTTCAATCCATGGTTGCAGGAAAGAAAATGTCTCTATGAAACCACCCTGTGTATGCTCCATCGGACATTTGTTGGCGGACTTTCCTTTTGGCTAGCGGGTTCTCAAATTTTCCACCAACAAATGTCTGTTGTCGGACTTTCCGATCGTGTGTACACAAGTCAGTCGGACAAACGTTCAAAGTACAAACACGCATGCTTGGCAGCAGAAGCGGTCGGAAAGGTAAACTAGCATTTGGAATGGAGAAGGAACATTCGTGACGTGGCAGATTATGAAATCTCCAAATGTAGCTCACATTCTCTTCTTCATTAATGGGATAATAATGAAGCTGCTTTGCTGGTGATACTGATGGAGTTTTTGCAAACAAATTTTCAAAGGCTTTTTTTTCCTAGTGATATCAAGAATAATATTATTATGTTTTTTTTTTTTGTTTATTTGTGCAAGTTACCACAACACCATTATGCCGTAGTTTTTAAGATCAAACATACAACTATGTTGGTGTCCCTTGTCAATTTTACATTGTATTTTTTAAAATGTAACTGCCTACTCCCAAACTGTCATTTGAAGTAAAACACATAGCCAAGTATTATTCTACACATTTTTTTATTGTGCATTAAAAAAAATAAAACAAATAAAATTAGACATGCTATCTGCCAATAGAACTTAACCAAAAAGTGCATTCTATGCATCCAAAAATATAGAAAATATAACAAATCAAATCATTATTGAACCAAAAAAAAAAACGTCAAAGCAATAACTCCAAGGCCAATAATAAATAACACGTTATCTCCTCCGATTCAGCAACATGTCTGGTTGACGAACGGCCGTTCAGAAACGAACTGAAAAGCGCGAAATGAAAAGTATGAAATGAAAAGCGCAAATCAACACTCACCAAACTTCTACTAACACGAAATTAGCAGAAGGAGCCCAAAGTGTGGCGCTAAAGAGTTGAAAAACCACGTAGTACGTCACTAAGTTGGTAATTGTTGGCAAACAATTGTGTGACCGTGTGTATGCAAGACAAGTTTGGGTCAATGCCCTTTGGACAAAATTCCATGGTTTTGTTGGCCAACAATCCGATCATGTGTACGAGGCTTTAGAATTAGCCATAATACCTTCTCCGTAGAATTATCTAAAAGGTAAGAAATAATTAAAATTTTATCAAATGTTTTTCTAGCTATGCTGCATGAGTTGGAATACATAGCAAACATATTGCAGGGTTTTCTAAAATGTGACTGCAAAAGTGGAAATACACTTTAAGGTTTAGATCCAGAACAAATTCATGTGACATAGGTTTCCATAAAGCAAAATTTCTCACAACCAAAATATGGCAGGACAGTTGGTATTTCACTCTCATAAACCACCCATAAATCCAAGATAAAAACATCAAACATTAGGATTATTTATTGAAAGCATCCACCATTATTGATTATTGTACACCTGCAATACACCGTTGTGTCCACAACTAACTTGAAATAAAGGAGCAATGATGACCAAAACTGACAACTTTGAACTTATGGTCCTCCTAGTTAGTATGTAAGCATCTGTTCAGATTGCCAAGTGGGTCTACTGGGCATAGATACAGGGCGGCAAGCTTGAATAAAACATGCGTGCCTTGACTGTAGTGTGTGTACACTTGTAGTCACATAGTCCATTCAGTTATAAAGGGGGTCTGTAATTTCTTTTGTGCCTGATGTATAATTATTGTTACTGTTGTAAAAAAAAGAAAAAAAGTACACAATTTAAGTTGACCATACATGGAAACATGGCGCAGTCTTTTTATTTAACCAGTGAGTTTAATGAAAAAAAAATAATGAAACGATTCCCCCCATCCACACACTTGGTGTGGATGAAAGAATCCTTCCTGCTGGGTCATTGTATTCTGATAGTGGGGAGACTTCCCCAGAATAAACAGATCAGAGCTTCAGTTTATAGCTTGAAGAGCTAATCAAGCAAAAGAATACCAACAGGGTGGTTGAACAGAAGTTGATCAGTAGACATAGATCTACATTTTAAAATGGTTAATTTAAAAAAAGGAAAATCTATATCAAAGTTAAACTCAACAAGAAAAAAAAAAAAAAAAAAAAAAACTGAGATTACCCCCTCCTATGTCAAAGGCTTTCTGGATACCAAGTCCAAGCACTGCAGCAGTCAAGCAGTCATAATATATATAAGCTCACATTTGTGTTGGAAAAATGCCTGCCATCGGACATCGGATCAATGCTGGTGCGCACTCCGTCACTGCAGTGTTTCCCGGCCGAGAAACGTGGTACCACCCATGCCCAGGCATCCACTGCGGCTCATCACGCTCTCTGCTGACGTCAGTTCCGGTTGCTGACGTCAGTTCCGGTATCGGCGCCATTTGTCTTCCACGCTGGTTCCGATGGCTTCTCCTCCAGTCCAGCCTACATCCCAGGAAGACCTGAAAAATCGCAGTGATCTAGGATGGAGATCACGTGGGGGGGGGGGTATTGTGTGAATCGAGATTGCGATTCTTATACGATTAATCATGCAGCTCTACTTGAGTGCTAATTCATTTCAATGGCCAGAATAAATGAACTTATTCAACACTTAAACCAACCATGCAAATTATTTACTTTGAACTCTAGGCTTTGCCTTCCTAAATAGATTGGTGATTGGCTCTTTACTGCATGATCCTGGCTGTCATTTGTAGTTCCTGGAATTTGTTGCCATCCCCTCCACTGACACATAGGAAGTTCCTGCGCCTGTACATTCAGCATTCTACCTGGATTAAATCATCTGAGGGGAAAACCCATTTTCCCCAAGATCTTGTGAGATTCTGCAAAACATCACACAATCTCACATTTTAGAGTCAAGATGTCCCTAGGAGGCACTGGTGACATAACCCTCCCAAGGGGCAGCTGTAAGGCCCTGGCTACATCACTAGTGCCTTGGAAAACCAGGAGTCCAGGACGAGTACTAAAGCTTAAAGGTAAGTATCTAAATCTCTTTTAGCAATGAATAGAACATGCATGCAGAGTTGCAAGTTACAGGGGATTTTAATATTTTGCATGGAAGGGTGTACTTTACAAACAACTTGTCTTTTTGAGGCAGACCAAAAGGAAGGGGCAGTGGTGGTTGATGTGGGGGTAGAAGGGGACAGGGAAAATCGGTAGAGTGCAGACACTCTGCGGCTCTTGGATTTTTCACCTCTCATTGGTGACTAGAGATCCAGAATATGTGTCCTTTTAGCCCCCTGTAAGGAAGCGACAAAAATGGTCAGTCATTATCAGGCAGTCATCAGTGACACTGTCCCTATTGTCTGCCTGCTGTAATAGACACGTTTAGGCTCAGTGGAGTCAGGGGACCAAGTGGAGGAAGAGTGGGGTGCTAGTATAGGAGAAGAGGACGAAGGCAGTATGTGTGCTGCCAGACCCTCAGGAGTGTGGCTCTTTAATGGTAGGCACTTTGAGGTACTTGAGTTACTTCATACCACTGTGTTTACTGACTGACCCTTGCACTGATCACATCAAAGACATTATTATTATTATTATTATTATACAGGATTTATATAGCGCCAACAGTTTGCGCAGCGCTTTACAACATGGGGCAGACAGTACACTTACAATACAAATCAATACAGGAGGGATCAGAGGGCCCTGCTCGTTAGAGCTTACAATCTAGAAGGGAGGGTCAAGTGGAGACAAAAGGTAATAACTGTGGGGGGTGAGCTGATGGAAAAAAAAAAAAAAAAAGTACAGTTGTTAGGTGTGGGTAGGATAGGCTTCTCTGAAGAGAAGGGTTTTCAGGGATCTTCTGAAAGCTAATAAAGTAGGAGATAAGCGGACAGATTGGGGTAAGGAGTTCCATAGGATTGGAGAGGCTTTGGAAAAGGCCTGGAGGCGAGCATGGGAGGAGGTGACAAGGGAGCTAGAGAGCAGGAGGTCTTGAGAGGAACGAAGAGAGCGAGTAGGTTGGTATTTAGAGACTAAGCAAGTGATGTAGCTGGGGGCGAAATTGTGGATGGCTTTGCACGTAGTTGTTAGAATTTTGAATTTAATTCTTTGGCCGAGCGGAAGCCAGTGGAGGGATTGACAGAGAGGAGTGGCAGACACAGAGCAATTGGTAAGGTGGATGAGTCTGGCAGCAGCACTCATAATGGATTGAAGAGGTGATAGACTATGTAGAGGTAAGCCAATGAGAAGGGAGTTGCAGTAGTCAAGGTGAGAGATGACCAGCGAGTGAATTAAGAGCTTTGTTGTGTCATTGGTTAGAAAGGGGCGTATTTTGGAGATGTTGCGGAGGTTGAGGCGGCAGGATTTGGACAGTGATTGGATGTGTTGCTTGAAGGAGAGTTCAGAGTCTAGGACTACACCTAGAACCTTGGCATGTGGGGATGGGCTTATAGTTGTGCCATCGATTTTGACAGAGAGATCAGGGGAAGAGGCATAGGGGGGGGGGAAATTAGAAGTTCGGTTTTGGCTAGATTGAGTTTAAGGAAGTGGTGAGACATCCAGACTGATATATCTGAGAGTAAATTACTGATACGTGAGGAGACAGAGGGAGTGAGCTGAGGGGTAGAGAAATAGATTTGGGTGTCATCAGCGTAGAGGTGGTATTGGAAGCCATGGGAGGCTATCAGTTGACCCAGGGAGGTAGTGTAGATTGAAAATAGTAGAGGTCCAAGAACAGAACCCTGAGGGAACCCAACAGAGAAAGGAAGAGGAGAGGAGGAAGTAGAGTTATAAGAAACGCTAAAGGTGCGGTTGGATAAGTAGGAAGAGAACCAGCGAAGTGTACAGTCACGGAGACCAAAGGCGTGTAGTTTTTTGAGGAGGAGGGGGTGGTCAACCGTATCAAAGGCAGCAGAGAGGTCCAGGAGTAGGAGTACAGAATAGTGTCGATTGGTTTTGGCCGTTAGTAGATCGTTTGTTAGTTTTAGGAGAGCATTTTCTGTGGAGTGTTGAGGACGAAATCCAGACTGAAGGGGATCGAGAAGGCCATTATCAGCGAGGTGGACGCTCAGTCGGTTGTAGACCAGACGTTCGAGGAGTTTGGATAAGAAGGGGAGCAAGGAGATGGGGCGTAGGTTGTTAAGATTGGATGGGTCCAGTGAGGGCTTTTTAAGTATGGGTCTGACAAGTGCATGTTTTAGAGAGTTAGGGAAGATGCCAGAAGAGAGGGAGAGATTGAAGATATGGGTTAGAGAGTGTAGTATAGGGCCAAAGGGTGAACGTAGCATTTGTGAGGGAACAGGATCCAGAGGGCAGGTGGTAAGGTGGACATTAGCAAGTAGTTTAGCAACTTCGTCTGTAGTGGTGGGGTTGAAAGAGGGAAATAATGATTGTGCCTGTGGGCATGAAGTGTAAAGCATGGAGGGTGTCGGCACAGTAGAGATCTCAGCGCGAATAGTATCAATCTTCTGTTTGAAGTGATTGGCGATCTCCTGTGCAGTGAGTGAGTTGGCGGGTGGAGGCGGTGGAGGACGAAGTAGAGAGTTGAAGGTGGAGAAGGGTTGACGGGGACAGGATGATAAGTTGCTAATGAGAGTGGTAAAATAGGTCTGCTTGGCAGAGAGGAGGCTGGAGTTGTATTTTTGGAGGGCAGATTTATATTGGTAGAAATCTCTCTGGGACTTAGTCTTACGCCACAGGCGCTCCAGAGCACGACTACGTTTTTTCAGACTTCTAGTATCATCTGTTTGCCAAGGTTGAAGGGGTCTGGGCTTGATTCTGTGTGTAGTGAGGGGGGCAAGTGAGTTCAGTGAGGCTAGAAGTGAAGCGTTGTACACAGAAGTGGCTAGGTTGGTGCAGGATAGGGGAGAGATTTTGTCGTGGAGGTCGTTGATGGCAGAGTAGAGAAGAGAAGGGTTGAGATGACGTAGGTTTCTGCGGGTAACTTTAGGGTGGTTGGAGGGAGAGGAGGTGAAGGAGAGGGAGAGAGTGAAACTAATAAGGTGGTGATCAGAGAGAGGGGATGGATAGTTAGAGAGGTTGCATGATCATTACTGGGTATTCCCCACCCGTTGAATCCATGCTACAAGGTTAAAATGGCAGAACTCACCAAAGTAGGTGGAAGACAAAATGTATCACTATAAGGAAGTACTTTTGAGGTGATTCTGTAGAGCCTTTCCTGATGGCAATAGATATGTATCTGCTACCTGTTGCAGCTCTGCGAACCATGACAGACAGGCAGGAAGCAGTAGTTGCATCGCCACCAACAATAGACATCTAACAGAGTTGTTGCAATATTTTCTCAGGCCACAAAAGCCAGACCTAGCCCCAGGTAGCACTCACAGGCACCACTTGTCCATGATGGTCAATGAATATGTCAGCTCCAGCTTGGATACCTACAACCTCAAAGGTTAAAATCGCATGGATTACTGGGTGTACAAGATGGACCAGCATCTAGAGCTTGCAGAACATGCACAAAAGGTGCTTGCCTGCCCTTTTGCAACTGTCTAAACAGAATTGGTGTTCAGCTCAGCTTGGGGGTGACCAACAGACACATCTGACTGTCCACAGGTAATGTGAACTACCTGGCTTTTAGAAAAATGAACCAGGCTTGGATCTCAGATGATTTCCACAATCTCTGGTGGATTCAAAAGATTATTTGCAGCACGCTGCCAGGTCTTTGTCTATGATGGGAGAAAATATTTATACAATAAGTGGTGGTAATGCTGCTGTAACTGCTGCCTCCATTTTCCTCTCTGTACAGCTTAGCTGTAATAAGTCTGATTCATAAATTATTTCTGCTGGGCCTGGGTTTGACCCCAATCGCAGTGCCAACATAACCAAAACCTGACATAGACTTCTTCTAACCCACCATCCTCTCCTCCACTTGCACCAAAAAAAATCCCCAAAAAACAAAAAAAAGATATGCCTTAAGTTATAGTTACAAAAAATTGTGAATCAAACACAAGGCAACAGAAGTGAAGTAAAGACTGGTTCACTTCAATCATCCAATCGTGTAAACTAAAGTACTGTTGATTTTATATTATTTTTCTTTGCACATGATTATTTAGCCACACGTTTCCACCTTGTTTACTAGTTATAAGGTGCATGCTGGTGTGCATTGTGTGGTGGCAATGCGATACATTATTGCAACACATTTTTACTTTTGGTGTTTAACTTTATTGAAATTTCAAAAAATGACATTTCATTCAACTCTATACATAACAGCTTGATGCAGCACACTACAGTGCATTGTAGCACATGCAGACATACTACATTTCCAGGCAGTGTACACCAACTCACCTGTATAGAGTGAACAGGCCACACAGAAAAAAATAGTTTTCTCTGTGTCCTGCCCTGAGCATCCATTGCCCTGTGTCCTTGCCCTGAGCAGCTGGACTTTTTACTTTGCTAAGTGAACAGCCTCTATTTCTTTAGTAAAGGACACTTCCCAAAAAGAAGTCTTTAATAAATGAACTTCAATGGGCCAACATAACCTCCAGGCAATGCTAACATAAATAAAAAAAAAGATAACATACTGCATATCTCTTTGCACAGGTTTCTTTTAAATATCAGTATTGACAGTATCCCCTATGTAAAATTTCTGAAATATTAATGCCAGTGACAAAGACTTACACCGATCAGCCGTAACATTATGGACACCCACCATAACACGGCCACCCATATAATATTGAGTAGGTCCCCCTTTTTCCACTAAAACAGACGTGATACATTGAGGCATGAATTCCTCTAGAGTCTAGAGTCTAGACCTATGAAGGTATGCTATGTTACCTGGCACTAAGTTATCAGTAGCAAATCACTGCTACCGCTGGCTTGCCTTCTTCCCAAACTGCATCCTGGTGCCATCTCCTTAGCAGTTAAGTGACACACCTAGTCATCCACACGATGTGAAAGAAAATAACCAAGCCACCTTCTTCCATTGCCCCATGGTCAAGTTCTGATGCTTACATGTCCATTGTTGGCACTTTTGCCTGTACCGTAGACATGGTCCGCATGGGCACCTGGACTGGTCTTTGTAATGCACTGGAATGCACTTTGTTCTGATTCCTTTCAGAATCAGCATTAAGAGTCCTTCTATTGGATTGGACTGCACATGCCAGCCTTCCCTCCCGCGTTTCAATCATCATGGCACATGGTTGATATGGTGTCAGGGTGATCGAAGCACATTGTTTCTATTGTTACATTCTATTATATAATTGAATGGTTCAACTCACCATAATGCAGAATCAGAGGGAGCCCTGGGCGTGTCACTTGCCACATCTCCTGCCACCAGATGCAGCAATTCACCTGTCACCGTCACCTATCACCAGATGCAGCATGTCATTCGCCACCATCACCTGCCACTAGATGTGGGTTGTCACTTGCCATGTCCCCTGCCACCAGATCTGGATTGTCACTTGCCACATCACCTGCCACCATTTGCAGATTGCCACATCACCTGCCACCATTTTCAGATTGTCACTTGCCATATCACCTGCCACCTGATGCGGATTGTCACTTGCCACCTCACTTGCCACCATTTGCGGATTGTCACTTGCTACATCACCTGCCACCATTTGCAGATCGTCACTTGCCACGTCACCTGCCACCTGATGCGGATTGTCACTTGCCACGTCACTTGCCACCATTTGCAGACTGTCATTTGCCACCTCACCTGCCGCCTTTTGCAGACTGTCACTTGCCACGTTACCTGCCACCATTTGTAGACTGTCACTTGCCATGTCACCTGCCCCCATTAGCAGATTGTCACTTTCCACGTCACCTGCCACTAGATGTGGGTTTTCACTTGCCAACTGATGTGGATTGTCACTTGCCATGCCAGCCAGTGCCACCAAATGTGCATTGTTGCTGCACTGGTGGCAGGCTGGCAGCACTGGTCCATTTAGTGAGGGCAGGAGAGCAGAGATGCGGGGCAGTCCGTGAGAGATGATGTAATCTCTCTGCTCCCCGCCACACCTCCGACATTGAAGAGGTCTATGTTCTGACAAAAAGAGCACCTGTGCTGTGAGATCGGAAGAGCGCTGATGTGTGGCGGGCAGTGAGAGATGTTATCTCTCTGCTCCCCGCCGTACATCTCTCCCACATTGAAGTGGCTAGGCTGTGAGGGCAGAAGAGTGGTGACGTGGAGCGGGTGGAGAGAGAAGATGTCATCTCTGCTCGTCCACTCGCTCGTCTCTCTCCTCTCATCCACCTCTAATGCAGCCCGCCTGCTGCAGCCGTGACCCGATGGTTAGGTAGGGACCCTGCGGCAAGAGACTTGGGGCTATGGGCTCCAGATTCGGGGCTACAGCCTCAATAACCACCCCCTGGCGATACCTATGCTCCTGACCATTTTTTCAGCTTTCAACACATCAACTTTGAGGGCAACATGTTCATTTGCTGCCTAATGGATCCCATCTACTTTCAGGTGCCATTGTAATGAAATAATCTACTTTACCTGTCAGTGGTCAATGATCAATGCTATGGCCGATCATGGTAGCTACAGGTATACCTTATTTATGTGTATGCATACATATTTTGTATGTACAGGATATATCTTGTAATAGGTCCAAAATCCATTGTAGAAATAAGCCAGCAACTCTTATTAACCTTTATTAGCTATATAGCATGGACACGGTACTAACGCGTTTTGACCATTGCAACCTTTCCTCATAGCAAATGCTATGCAGAAAGCTGCAATGACTGAAATGCGTTAGCACTGTATCCATGCTATATAGAAAATAAAGATTAATAAGAGGAGCACCAAGTTTCTGGCTTCTGTCTACAGTGGACTTTATTGCATGGGGTCACGGACACCCCAGCCGGACACCAGTCTTCAGCATTTTCACTTGAGACACAAGCGGTTGAGCTGGGGTATGTTTATTGTTTCCAAAATCCATTGGACAAAAACTTTAGTAAAATGCAAAATCAGGCTCACCATGATAGAAGATAAAACAATTTCCTTCATCATATTAATCATATATGTGTACATAAATATGGATTTAAAAAACAAAAAAGCAAAAAAAAAAATAAAAAATGATATATACAGTATATACAAAACACACACTCACACACAAGCATAAAACCTGTAAGCCTCCTGTAAGAAATGCAGGTGGTGTGCAATGTGTGCGGACATCTGGATTAAAGGACTTGCATCCATCCCACACGTCCTGCGCACGTATTAAAGCTTTTTAGAATAATTGAAATTTGCAGCTGCCTCGGTCCAATCTGTTTAAATAATTCTATGGGTGTCTTGTTGTGATAAAAGATTATCTAGAATTCTATTAAAGGAACAGCAGTCCGATTTGTAAATCCCATTTAGATACTTTCAATAACTATCAATAATCTCATCTACACAAAAGCCTCCTGCCTACAGGCTTTATCTGAAAAGTTTGGAGCCTTTCTGGAGGATTTCATAATAAAACCGACAACCTTGAAAGACAAAAAAAAAAAAAAAAAAAAATCTACCTGTCATTCAAGAGACGATAAAATGCAAATGTTCATATAGCACAAGACAGTCTCTCTTTATTTGTTATGAAGTGTTAGAGATGTATTAAGATATTGTTTTTATTGTATAGTCTGTCATTGGTAACCTTAAGGGTTATTTAAAAAAAAATATAATGAATGCTATCTGGGCCTATAACATTATTAACTGACTAGATTTGAATAAGGCTTGTGCTTATGTAAATCAGACATAGATGACATATCAGGTGTTATTATTTGATATGGATATTAATCTATGTCACTTGTATAATACACACTTTATATCTTGATTAATATATCTGTGGTTAAATGAAAAAATGGTTTCACTTGTCTGTCTTGGTAATACATACACATACATATAATCCTAGCCTTGTACAAAGATGATTTCATGTTTTTTTTTTTAAATGTGATATTTTAAATCCTATAGAAATTCTGTAATAAAATATATTATGGTAATGGAATTTCTCTCTTAAAACTTTGGAGTATGTGTATATTTTTATTTATAATTTGTATAGTGCCATCAGACTTTCTCCTATAAAACTTTATAATAACTTTAAATTTATAATAAATCTATATAGTTCTAGTAGACCTATTTTTTTCACAGTATATGCACACACTGGGCAATATGCAAGTAAACACTAACAGGTATTGTTATCTCTCAGAGATCACAGTACCCCCCCTGAGAATGTAGTTTTCATTCTTTATTTATTTTTTCTGAAGGACAGCATTATCTTTAGGCATTATCCAGGGTCCAAATCTTCTTTCCTGGACCGTGTTGGTTTAGAAATGACACAAAACTGCCTGTGCAGTTCTTGACTGTGCTCACAAATGTCTGGCACAGATCAGCCCCCTTCTGCAGCCTTTTTTTACCTTGTGACTTGCTTTTAAGTGTTGAAGCTGCAAGGAGTCACAGCCAACTGCCCACGCTAAAGATGTCGGTGCTGGGGGCCCAAAGACCGGTGAAGAACCAGCCCAGGTGAGGATGGCACCGGATCCTTAGAGAGGCAAGTGTCCTTTTATTAAAAGTTAGCAGCTCCAGTATTTGTACAGTATTTGTAGCTGCTGACTTTTCATTTTTTGTTTCTAGTGTGAAGATCCTCTTTAAAATCAAATATTACTATATATGTATATATATATATATATATATATATATATATATATATATATATATATATATATATATATATATACACACACACAATATATTACCAAAAGTATTGGGATGCCTGGTTTTACACAGACATGAACTTTAATGAAATTCCAGTCTTAGGCCGTAGGGTTCAATATTGAGTTGGCCCACCCTTTGCAGCTATAACAGCTTCAACTCTTCTAGGAAGGCTGTCTGCAAGGTTTAGAAGTGTGTCTATGGGAATGTTTGACCATTCTTCCAGAAGCGCATTTGTTAGTTTGGGCATTAATGTTGGTGAGAAGGCCTGACTTTCAGTCTCCGCTCTAATTCATCCCAAAGGTTTTCTATCAAGTTCAGGTCAGGACTCTGTGCAGGCCAGTCAAGTTCCTCCACCCCAAACTCGCTCATCCATGTCTTTATGGACCTTGCTTTGTGCTTTGTGGAACTGCCTTGATTTGTGTACTGGTGTGCAGTCATGTTGGAACAGGAAGGGGCCATCCCCAAACTGTTCCCACAAAGTTGGGAGCATGAAATTGGCCAAAATGTCTTGGTATGCTGATGCCTTAAGTATTCCCCTCACTGAAACTAAGGGGCCAAGCCCAACCCCTGAAAAACAACCCCATACCATAATCCCTCTTCCACCAATTGATTTGGACTAGTGCACAAAGCAAGGTCCATAAAGACATGGATGAGCGAGCTTGGGGTGGAGGTACTTGACTGGCCTGCATGGAGTCCTGATCTCAACCTGATAGAACACCTTTGGGATGAATTTGAGTGGAGACTGAGAGCCAGGCCTTCTTTTCCACATCAGTGCCTGACCTCATAAATGCGCTTCTGGAAGAATGGTCAAACATTCCCAAAGACACATTCCTAAACCTTGTGGACAGCCTTCCAAGAAGAGTTGAAGCTGTTATAGCTGCAAAGGGTGGGCCAACTCAATATTGAACCCTATGGACTAAGACTGGGGTGCCATTAAAGTTCACATGCGTGTAAAGGCAAGCACCCCAATACTTGTGGTAATTTAGTATATATATATATACGGTATATATACGGTATATATATATATATATATATATATATATATATATATATATATATATATATATATATATACAAAGGTATTCCTACTTTTGGTAATATAGTGTATATATCAAATTCTGTCACACAAGTGGCTATCTCAATGTACCCAAAATAGAGGCATAAGAGTGATTTTAATTATGTCACACTCTACCGTTCTACCGTAACCTTAGGAAAATAGAATTCATAAAACATTTTTACTTTTGCAATTTTCTTTGCAAAGGTTCACTTCACAGTTTTATAAATAGGAGAAACCTTCACTGATATTCAACTTCACAAGACCAAAGTATTATAGACAATGTCAGTGGCTATTTAAAGTTGAAGAACTGCGGGAAACCAGCATGCCATGTTCCAGGAAAACAGTGCAAATGGTCTAAAAACTAACTTTTATTTTTTATTTATATATATATATATATATATATATATATATATATATATAAAGGTATTCCTACTTTTGGTAATATAGTGTATATATATATATATATATATATATATATATATATATATATAAAATAAAAGTTAGTTTTCAGACCATTTGCACTGTTTTCCTGGAACATGGCATGCTGGTTTCCCGCAGTTCTTCAACTTTAAATAGCCACTGACATTGTCTATAATACTTTGGTCTTGTGAAGTTGAATATCAGTGAAGGTTTCTCCTATTTATAAAACTGTGAAGTGAACCTTTGCAAAGAAAATTGCAAAAGTAAAAATGTTTTATGAATTCTATTTTCCTAAGGTTACGGTAGAACGGTAGAGTGTGACATAATTAAAATCACTCTTATGCCTCTATTTTGGGTACATTGAGATAGCCACTTGTGTGACAGAATTTGATTTCCCTCGGAGGTTAGGCACAAACCGTTACAAATTCTACTACTGCTTGTAATTATGAATTCTGAGGACATGGGGACTGCCCTGGCTGCTGTTGAGGCTGGCTGCAGGTGTTATGTGGCTAATCAGAAGCCGACTACTATGGAGAAAGGTGACAGATAAAGCCACACTGCATCAATAATTTTCAATATTGCTAAATTTGCAGCTTTCAGAATATCTGATGATCCTGCCATAAAGGATCACCAGATCAGCCACTTCCTAATACAGGGTGACAAAAATATCATTAAGTTAGGTTTACATCTACTTTAAATTTTCAACACTTTTCATTTCTCAGTTATGCTTTTTTTTTAAATGCCTAGAAAAAGCACAGGAGATAGCTTTGGTAATGAAGCTGAAGTACAGCAGAGAGTAATGTGCTAATTTCCACAATCTATATATATTATATAATTAAATAGTGATATAATTAAATAATACTATAAAATAAACTAATAGTACGTTTTTGGAATGTGGAAAGAGACTGGGCCACTCACACAAACCCCAGTGAAATACAAAAAGAACATGCAAGAGTTCCTGAAGGAGAATGAGGAACAACTCAGTTTTTAAAATCTAAATGATGGAAACAGTTTATTTTTTGGCGCCACAATTCACTGGCTGCACACATGCCCAGCTAACATGCTGGTGGGATATTGATACTCTTACTGCATAGGAACCAATATTTGCTGATTTCGGCTTTTTGTTTGCCATGATATATCCTTTCATATTTGGACTTTCACCGTTGATCACATACACTTTTGTTCTCTATTTGGTATACCATACAAACTTTCTTAGAAGATTTACTAATAGCACCTTATCCAGCACATTCTAAGCCTGTACGATGACCAGTATGGGTTGGCGATCTTTTCTCCAATGGTTATTGATACATATCGGGATATATACCAGTCTACAGAATACTAATGCATCAGGCAAAGACATATTTGCAATACTGTTGTGGTCACAATTTGAGATAATAAATCTACCAATAACGCAAAGTGGCTCCCGAGGAAGCCCTCTACTCGGGCGAAATGCGTCAATCCAATATCTACTGTGCTATACACTGCACATTGAGTTCTTGATGAAGGAAGGGCGCAGGCTATTTCCACAGAAGGCTACAGAATGTTTGCAGAGATTTAGACCATTTAAGCTTCTTCACAGTGTACTTTGCTCTTGTCAGTGGTGTCATCTCCAAAAACATTCTGTAGCCTTCTGTGTCAGGCAGCCTGTACCCCTCCTTCGTCAAGAACTCAATGACAGCTTGTTGCTTCTGCTGAGAATCCATTATTTACCTGCAATGAAAAAGAAGAAGAGTTACTATAGAGGAAGAGTTACTCTACCAACATGTGAAATTTGAAAGTGGTACTAAACCCAGGACCCTGCATTCACTATATCTGGTCTCCCACAGTACACAGAGCATGGATATGCAACTATTTTAGTAAATATAAACTGCTAAATATTTTTTCTCATCAGCAGTATATAGCAGTCTTGTGACTTCTATCAGTGTCTGGCCGAGCACTAGTTAAAGCTTGTAGAAGTAGTTTTCATTCTCCTCTGACTGTCCTATGAGGCTGCATGACCCCTGACCATCTGTCTGGACACTGCTGATTGGCTCTGTGCTGATCACATGCACCCTTCAAAAAAAAAAAACCCTCTAGCAATACACGTCAAACTGAACATCTGCAGAGTGCCCCCAAGGCTCTGTATTATCTGCAGATGGATTGGGGACAGTAAAAGTAGGGAAGAATCAGAGAAGACAAGATTAAACCTTTTTTACACAATGCAGAGGATTAACCCCTTAGGTTCCACAGTGAATAGTATGCTTTACTGCATACACAGACTGATTTTACTGTTGTGGGTTTAGTTATACTTTAACCACTTCAATACCAGACACTTTCCCCCCTTCCTGCCCAGGACAATTTTCAGCTTTCAGCGCTGTCGCAATTTGAATGACAATTGCACGCTCATGCTACACTGTACCCAAACACATTTTTTATCATTTTGTTCCCACAAATAGAGCTTTATTTTGGTGGTATTTGATCACTGCTGGGGTTTTTATTTTTTGTGCAACAAATAAAAAAAGACTGAAAATTTTGAAAAAATGTTTTTTCTTTGTTTCTGTTATAAAATTTTGCAAGTAAGTAAGTTTTCTCCTTTACTGATGGGCACTGATAAGGCGGCACTCATGAGGTGGCAACAATGAGGTGGCACTGATAAACACTGATGATGGTCACTAATATGCAGCACTGATGGGCACTGATAGGTGGCACTGGTATGCAGCACTGATGGGCATTGATAGGCGGCACTGATGGGCACTGATAGGCAGCACTGAAATGCTGCACTGATGGGTACTTATGGGTGGCACTGATAGGCACTAATATGTGGGCACTGATGGGTATGAATGGGCACTGATAGCTGGCACTGATGGACACTGATGGGTGGCACTGATGGACACTGATAGATGGCACTGATAGGCATCACTGATGGCACTGGCAGGGATTGCTGATGAACACTGATTGATATCTGTCTGGGCACTGATTGGCATCTGTCTGGGCACTGACTGTCATCCCTGGTGGTCCAGGGTGGCATACTTGGTGGCCATCCATTGTTGCCAACTCTGGTGATTCAGTGTGGGCATCTGCGGTGGGGGCTGCGCTGATAATCAATCAGCGCAGCCCCCCCCTGTCAGGAGGGCCGCCGATCGGCTCTCCTCTACTCACGTCTGTCAGACACAAGTGAGGAAGAGCCGATACATGGCTTTTCCTGTTTACACTGTAATCAGCTGTGATTGGACACGGCTGATCACGTGGTAAAGAGTCTCTGTCACAGGCTCTTCACTGAGATCTGTGTCTTGCGGTGTGTCAGATTGACACGCCACACCACCGATTGCTGCGTTGCGCGCCTCCACGGGTGTGCGCCGGCTGTTATCCTGAAAGACGTTATATGACGTCCAGTCAGGATAACTGAACCACCACCCGGCTGTCATTCTGCTATAGGCCGGGCAGGAAGTGGTTAAACCCCATGAGGGTAGTTTGGGCAGTCTCTGGAGAGTAAAGCTGGCCATACAGCCAGTAGATTTTCACAAAAACTCTTGTGTGAACATTTGTGCGAAAATCTTCATCAGTACATTTGATGACTTTGAAGCACTTGGAGAGTTTAGATTTTTCCAAATGAAAATCACATTTACTGTTAGAAATTCATTCTTTCGGATAACATTTTCCATGCAGCTCCTTTTGAGGTTTATTATTACTGTGTTTGAAAATCTATGTCAATTTGACCTCGCTAATCGTTAGAAACGTGAATAAATGATCTAAAAGGAAAATGTTCTAATTAAATTCTACCAATGTATGGCCAGCTTAGGGCTGAATACTCAGAAAAGAGGATTGCCACCTATCTTTAACAAGAGGGGTCTTGGAATGGGTGAGTGCTCGTTCAATCTCTGGATATACTGTAGGTCCATAGTGGAAATAATTCTGTCACTTGTGGAAATATGGGACACTTCTCTTTATTTCGTGGACTATGTAGTCACTATTGAAGAACAAAGAAAAAAAAACTGTTATCATTTTTTTCACACAAATAGAGCTTTCTTTTGGTGGTATTTAATCACCACTAGTTTTTTTTTTTTGCTAAATAAACAAAAAAAAAAGACTGAAAAATTTGAAAAAGTTACAAAATATTGCAAATAATTAACCTTTCTTCATAAATTTGGGTCAAAATGTATTCTGCTACATTTCCTTGAATAAAATAACACAAATCACTGTTTATTAATTAGTCTGTAGGAAAGCTATAGAATCCATAAACTGGTATACTGTATATCTGAAAATCGATCAATTCTGAGGTACTGATCTCATTTCTTGAGGCCCGAAAACGCCAGGACAGTACAAAGACCCCAACATGACCCCTTTTTGGAAAGTAGACAGTCCAAGATATTTAATAAGAGGCATGGCGAGTTTTTTTGAAGTTTTAATTTTTTTGTCACAATTTTTGGGAAAATTAATAAACAAAACAAACAAAAAAAATACATCATCATGTAACTGGTGTGGTGGTGATTATGAAAACTGACTGGCGACAGTATGTAAAGCAAAAAAAAATAAAAATAAATACATTTCAATTATTTATCTTTTTTTTCATTTTAGTACATTTTTTTTTCTTTTTTCTACGATTTTTTTAAAAGTGGAGTTCCAGGCTTTTTTCGTTTATTAAAAGTCAGCAGCTACAAAAAGTGTAGATCCTGACTTTTAATAAACAGACCCTCACCTGTCCCACGGTCCAGCGATGCGGCCGCATGGAGCCTCGCTCCTCTCCCCCTCCTCTCCGCGGCTCCCCCCATTGAAACTGTGGGCACTCGGCCGTGACAGCTTGTGGCTTCACGGCCGGGTGCGCACTGCGCATGCGCGAGTCGCGCTGCACTCTCCGAGTGGACAGGCAATCTTCTGGGCCTTGTGACGTGTCCCAGAAGATTGGCGAGAGGGAGGGGTTGCCTAGGGGGAGAGGGAGAGTCGCCTAGGTGGCCCGTAGTCAGAAGTAGGAAGTGGGACAGGAAGTCCCACTCAAAACTAGTCAGCCACCCCCCCCCCCAAAAGAAATGACATGCCAAATGTGGCACGTAAGGGGGTAAGGAGTGCTTAAAGCTAAAGTTCCACTTTTGGGTGGAACTCCGCTTTAAGACACTGTGACCAATGTTACCATAGTAGGGAAAGTAATCAATGAATTTCAAAATGAAACGGAATTATTCAGTGTCTTTTGTTGTGATTAGCTGTGATTGGCCAAAACTAATCACATGATACAGATGGGCTGTGATTGGTCCTGTCTATACCATGTGATCACTGTGGCCAATCACAGCTAGCAACACAATTGTATACAATAAATGGCATGAAAGGAAGCCATCCATTGTTTACAATGATCTGTTGTGATCTTTTATAAGCTGTATAGGTGTAGAGTGCTGGGAAAGAATTGTATTGTCCTTGAGGACAATAGTCTGTGAACCAATACCTTCTAAAACAAACCATTTAGTTTAAAATATGCAAGGCAAAACATTTGATTATATATAAATATAAAAATTATATATACTTTTTTCTTTTTCCTTTATAAGTGTAGCACTACCCTGTAGGAGTTTCAAATGTCAGGGTTCCCCACTGCTGCACAGCCAGTCACACATCGCTCCCTTCCTGCTATCAGAGACAGAAAAAAATCCTCTGTTTTGCTTTTTTTGTTCCATTAGGAGATGACAACCCGGATGGGGTAGGGATCATGGAATGCCCAACCTGACAAACAACAATAAACCCAGGAACAACTTTCTCCCCATCTACAGCTTTCACTTCCTCCTCCTGCACAAATCTTGCTCCTTTGTACAGCTCTGCTGGGGCTCGCTCCTTTAGGAGCTAACAGTCTTTTTGTCAGCTCAGCAACAGCCCATCACAGGCAAGGAATTCTCAGTTCCCTGGAAAAGCAGCACACATGGAGTGAACTGCATCCTGCAACTCCCTCCGCTCCCCTGTGGATACTGATCCCTGCTCCACCTCTGCAGAAAATGCTAGCGCACCAGGCTGTCACTTCACCGGCCCACCTGGCTGCCTCTTCTTCCCAGTCTGACACACACTGGAGACCTCCCAGGGCAAGGTTCAATGAAGACTTAAAGTGTTACTAAACCCACAATAGTAAAATCAGTCAATATATGCAGTAAAGCATGCTTGTTATACTCACTGTGGAATCTAAGGGGTTAATCCTCTACATTGTATATAAAGGCTGTGTGATCCTGTCTTCTCTCTTCTCCTCTGACTCCAACCCATCTCTCATTAGAACAGAGCATTAGGAGTCAGGCTGCACATGCTCAGTTTGGTGTGTATTGCTAGAGAGTTTTTTTTTTTTCTGTTTTCTTGGGAGAGTGCATGTGATCAACACAGGGCCAATCAGCACTATCCAGACAGAGGATCAGGGGAGAATGAAAACTCCTCCCACAAGTTTAAGCAGACAGTGATACAAGTCACAAGACTCCTATATATACTGCTGATGAGAAAAGGTATTTAGCATTTTATATGTACTAAAAACTGTTGCATTCCCATGTTCTGTGTTCTGTCTGAGACCAGATAGTGAATGCAGAATCTGGGTTTGGTAACACTTTAAACACACAAAGAAATTAGAGGATAGAGGCGGGACTTTGCATGAGGCATGTTGGTGAGTGTGTTGTGCTGAATGGTATGTGTTATGGTGTAGATATTAACGATAAGTGCTATACAATGTAATGTCCATAGATAGTATTGTAGGATAATCATGGTATAAAAGTTTAATGGCATAGGTACTTAAGCCAGATAAAATCATAGAAGTACACATCTTAGACCATAGTTGAGCATGTTTACAACAGTATATTAGCAGACAAAGTTCCAATACTGGTAGTACAATTACAATAAAAAAAACAAAATACAAAGTACATTGTACAGTGAATGAGTGCATCAATAGTTATTAACTCAACGCGTTTCTTGGCTTGAAACCAATCATCAGGAGTCCGATGCAATTTGGCTGTATTGAGACAATGAGGTATCTATTAATATATGAATGGATATTTATAGGAGAGGTACACTGAAAATGTATATTGCTAAATACTCACAAATAATGCATAAATGATGATCTATATGTAAAATGCAGTATTGGTCTGGGTCCATAGAGTCTCCCCCGGGGTTGAGGCAGAGAGCACACCCCAAGAAACCGCAAGCCACGGTAGCCTGATTGACACAGGCACCCGCGAAGGCCGCCAGGCAGGGACAACTGGCAGGGCTGGAGAGTGTGGAAGAAACTGTGAAAAAATGGGAGAAAGTGTGTGAGCTAACATCTAATTGTGATGAATATGAGATGAGTGAGAACAGCAAGGCTAAGCTGTGAGTGTGTGGAGAGGAGCTGAAAGATATAAGAAGAGTGGGAGTATATTGGTAGAATTGAGGGTACATGCAACCGAGAAGCCATTGCTGATGTGGATAAACCAAGATGACAGTGTGTATAGAAATTACCTGTGTGGTGGGTGCCGAGCCAAACAAGATGTCCCAAATGCATGACGAGATCTCAAGGCGCCCGGCCAGAGACCGCCATTTGTAGCTGCGGGTCAGGGGCGCGCTCACTCACCAATAAGCAAAAACGATTGTAAAGAATAGAAATATATATGCACAAGACTATATATGCGACTCTTGTATTGAAATAGCTCAATGGGCAAGAGGGGGACCATAGGTCTCTAACAAATTAATCATAATGCAGCAAGAAAAAGAAAAATGACAAAAGAGGTCAGCATAAAAGATTGGAAGTCAGTGGAATAAAAAGTAGAGCAAGGTAACTGGAAATAAATAAGGGGCAAATCATGATAAGTATGTGTAAACATAAATAGGTGGATTGATCAGGTCACAACAAACGGATGTCTACCACCCTGGTTATCGTATATCTAAAAGGGTTGTGACCTATCCACACTGGTTTTGCGGAGAGTACCAACATGCCTCCATCCCAATGAATAAAAAGAAATTAGAGGATAGAGGCGGGACTTTGCATGAGGCATGTTGGTGAGTGTGTTGTGCTGAATGGTATGTGTTATGGTGTAGATATTAACGATAAGTGCTATACAATGTAATGTCCATAGATAAACACACTGCTATCCTCAAGAGAGACCTGCCACAGCTGGCAGTCTTTTCCCGTGTCTGTCCCCCCACCACACTGATCCACTCACCCTGTCTCTCCTGCTGACATGGCTCATGTCTATTTAGGACTCCTTAGCTCCCTGCCAGGCCCACTTTCTGGGGATTGCTTAAGGGCCCCTAAATATGCAAGACAACCCTCCTAGTGTCCATCCACTAATTTCTAGAATATTCTTGAATATTCTAGAACCAGGGGGAGGCACCAGAGAGCTGCCAGGATGAGTCATCCAGCCCTAAATTATAGTAACCCTGACCCAGATTCCACGTCTCAGGCTTAGCCTTGGGTCAGACTAGAATTTTCCTTCACGACCGCTAGCAGCACACTTCAGGGTGCTACATAAGTGATCAAATAATCTCTGCTATAGCTTTGTAAGGGGTTTGAAGAGGTGGAGGTGCAGCACAGATCAGTATATTGTGACAGTGGAGGAATCCCCACTGTCAAAATTTAATAGCAACTTAAGGAGGATTCTTCCATCAGTGGCGTTGTTAGGTGGGTGCGGGCCGCACCCGGGTGACACCCGCCAGAGGGGTGACACCCGTAGGTAGCGGCACGCACTGCTAACACTGCCCGCTCAGGTCTTGCGCTGTGTCCCTCAGCGCAGAGGACTGAAGCCGCCTCCCCCTCCTCTCTGTTTACATCCACACAAGAGGAGGAGGAGCCCGAGGGACACACACGGCTGTGTGCATCTGTCCGCGCTGTTCTGAGGTTTGTAAACTTTATGTATATGTGGGTGCAGGGGGTGTCTATACTAAGGGGGGCTCTGCACTGAGGGGGTGTGTCTATACTAATGGGGGCTCTGCACTGAGGGGGGGTGTCTATACTAAGGGGGGCTCTGCACTGAGGGGGGGTGTCTATACTAATGGGGGCTCTGCACTGAGGGGGGTGTCTATACTAAGGGGGGCTCTGCACTGAGGGGGGGTGTCAATATTAATGGGGGGCTCTGCACTGAGGGGGATGTCTATACTAATGGGGGGCTCTGCACTGAGGGGGGATTCTATACTAATGGGGGGCTCTGCACTGAGGGGGAATTCTATACTAATGGGGGGCTCTGCACTGAGGGGGTGTCGATACTAATGGGGGCTCTGCACTGAGGGGGGTGTCTATACTAATGGGGGCTCTGCATTGAGGGGGGGTGTCTATACTAATGGGGGCTCTGCACTGAGGGGGGGTGTCTATACTAATGGGGGCTCTGCACTGAGGGGGGGTGTCTATACTAATGGGGGCTCTGCCCTGAGGGGGGATTCTATACTAATGGGGGCTCTGCACTGAGGGGGGATTCTATACTAATGGGGGCTCTGCACTGGGGGGGGATTCTATACTAATGGGGCTCTGCACTGAGGGGGGATTCTATGCTAATGGGCAGGGGTCTACACTGAGAGGGGGATTCCATACTGATGGGGGTCAGCACTGAGGGGGGGTGTATGTACTGATGGGGGGGTCTGCACTGAGGTGGGAGGTTGATACTGATGGAGGGGGGTCTGCAGACTCTGCACTGAGGGAGGGTGTCTGAACTGATGGGGGTCTGCAATAAGGGAGGGGAGTCTGTACTGAGGGAGGGGGTCAGTACTTAGTGGGGGGTCTATACTGAGGAAAGGGGGTCTGCACTGAGAGGGGGTCTATATTGATGGAAGGGGGTCTGTACTGAGGGAGGGGGGCTATATTGATGGAGTGGGGTCTGTAGTTAGTGGGGGGGGGTCTGTACTGAGGTAGTTGGTGGAGGAGGGGGTGACACCAATTTTTTCGGCACCGGGTGACACCAACCCTAGTGACGCCACTTCCACCTTGTTTGTGTAAATGGGGAAATCCTTCCTTTTTTTCCGATCAGCCTCCTGGCTGATCAAAAAAAAAAAAACTATCAATGCATGGCCAGCATTACACTGCAGGGCAATAGTCCTAAACACCGTGTCAATTGTTTAGTAGCAGAGAATGAAGTAAAACATAAAGTTGCATTGCTATCTTTGTATATATTCTTTTTTCAACTTAACCAAAATTTTCACATAAATATTGTTAAGTGTTCTTTGTCAATAAACTGGTTGCATTTTTTGTGGATATTACACCCAACTTGCCTATCTCTACTAGTGGCTTCTGAAATTTCTTAATGTTATCACAACTTCTTGGTGAATTATATTAGTCTCCAAAATGCATACTAGCCAGTGGTGGCCCGTAATGCAGGGCTCAGGGGAGCTGCCCCCCCTTTCCATGCGTCTGGCCCCCTAATCTACTTGTGGGGCACCGGAAGCATGGATTCCAATTGGATTTTTTTTTTTTTGAAGCACGTGATTAGAGCCAGGGGCTATTGGCTATTGTCTTCCTGATTCTCCTCCCGGTCAATCAGGAAGCGGGTCCTGAAACCCGGCACCCGATTGGCCAAGAGGAAAAGTGATCCTATTGGCCGCCTAGGAGTGGGAGGGAGGAGACGCACGGCAGAAGCCTCCGTGATGCTGAGAAGGAGACACAGGGAAAGCTGCCGGTCATCGCCCGGAGGAAGCGCAGCAGGTGACCTAGATGCGGTAAGTGTGGGGCTGGTGACCAACCGACCGGGTGGGGCTGCCACCACTGGTAATAGAACAGCAATATATCTTGACCTATACATTTTTTTCATGGCTAAGTCCATCCAAAACTGCCATTTCTGAGTTGGGTTCAGGTTGAATCTCCTGCCATCCATTCGCATGGGTGTTTTTCCACTATGAAAATTCCATCAGCAAGAATCTACTGATTCCTGCAGCTGGGCTTGACAGCTGTATGCAGCCGTGATCACTGCAGGAAACTACTGGCTTGTAGCTGGGATTCGTAGTGGCGCAAAATGCCCGTGCAAATGGAGCCTAAATCCAATGAGATCCATAAAAAAGATGTAACTGGAGGACCACTTAGCCCTTTCCACACTATTATCACTTACTTGCGTCTGAGTGGTGTGGGCAGGGAATACTGGGAGACTAAATAATTCTTTATGTGTGGGGGAGCTGTTTTGTTGAACAATATTTGAGAGAAAAAGGCCTTTTGTGTACATGGAAAAAGTCGTAGATCTTTGCGTTCAGCTCATGATAAATAGGGGCAAACACAAAAGTGTTGCGTTTATAATTTTGATCATTGTATATTCAAGGTATATCTTTTTTTTTCATTCTGTTTAGAGTTGGTCTTTATTTTAGTTTTTTTGTTGTCTGTCTGCAATTGATGATTTCCCTTCACTCTCTGTTTGGTACATACAACAAAAAGTGAGAGAAAATCTCTCCAAAGTGAAAGGATGTATTCTTACCCTCTCTAGTTACCACCAAAACATGACCCACCATTAGAAGATTTCTCCTCTAGTGCTGTTCTAATAAAAATGCAAACATTTAGAATTTTCTCCCACTTTCAGTCCTGGAGCCATTGGTCACCAAGACAAAGATTCCTGGTCTTCCCGGTGGGGATACAGAATGAAAAACAAAAAAAAAAACAGACAGAGGGTCTGATCTAGGTTGCATTTTTCATTATTCAGCTTTGAAGTTCAGTAAATTTGCCTGATTGCATAGAGCCTATGCAATCACAAATTTGAAGAATGACACGTGATCCCAAACAACGGTGGTTCTCTAACAATGTCCACCAAAGTGGAAGAAGGGGACAATGTGGCACTCACAATTACCATTACATTTCCTCAGCTTCTCCTTAGTTCCCATTGCAGGGTCAAAGTAACAACTTCAGACTAGGCCTCTCCCCCAAAGGGGACAATACACTCACAGCCTTCTTCTACATATTGAATTATTTCCTGCTGAAGGCCAGTTTCACACACTCACATGCCTTAAAATTGGGCAAAAACTCTATCTGCTTACAGGGTGGGTTACACTGTAGAAGGAAAGTAATGCCTTCCAAACACTACTACAGTAAAATACCATACATCACAGCTACCCACAACTGTCCTCATAAACAATGTCCCTCATAATGAGACTCAGGGAAGCTTTGATAACACAGGTGAAAGGCTATCCAAAAGATCCAAGGCTCCTGGATGAAGTGCTATCAATCCCACAGCAGTACTTTGGTAAGGATCAGAGATAGTACACAGTACGGTCTTTGGAAGGTGCTGCATGTTATTAAGCTCTGGCCTGCATGTAAGTTTTGACAGTGGAGGGCCTCCCATCTGGCTCAGATCCCTTGTCCAGCTAACTCTGTCTTATCAGGTTGGCCTCTCTGAACTGCTAAGAGAGGGAAGCAGAGAAATGTATCTTCTCTAGGCCTCTCCAGGAAACCAGGGAGTTGTGGGAAAAAGAGTTAAAGGGGTCTGGGCCTGCAGATTTCTGAATAGATTCTTCTACTCTCTGTTTTCTAGCAATGAAATGGGCCCTAAGGTCCCCCAATGTTGGTCTTTACTTTCCACCACTTCTAAGTGGTTAACTATCTTGTCAATGGAATCCTGGTCTTCTGCTGGGTGGTGCAATCACCCTCTAAGGCATTAATGGCTAGTTCTGCCTGCTGAGTGGGCAGGATCCCATTTGATCAAATCAGGCCCCACAATCTTTTAACCCAATTACTCAAGTCCGACCTGGCCCTGGGTACACAGGCAATAGTTGTGGCAAGAATCCAGCAGGAATAAGGGGTCATTAATGCAGAGGCAGTAGGTTTTCTTCTGTTTTCATCTGGAGTAGTACTACCGGGCACCACTGTCACACCACACCCATCACTATTGTCTCACATGGCTCATCCTGTTTTTAGACTCTGGGGGTTGATTTACTAAAGGCAAATAGACTGTGCACTTTGCAAGTGCAGTTGCACTCTGCAAGAGCAGTTGCTCCAGAGCTTAGTAAATGAGCATAAGCTCTGTTGACTTCCATCATCCAATCATGTGCAAGCAAAAATTATGTTTTTTTTATTTCCCTTGCACGTGATTAAGTCTTGTTTGCAAAGTGAAGCTTTACCTCATTTACTAAGCTCTAGGCAACTGCTCTTGCAAGGTGCAACTGCACTTTACAAAGTGCACAGTCTATTTGGCTTCAGTAAATCAACCCCTATGTGTAACAGAATGGGTAATTGTCTGAATGATAAGACAGAGAGTAAATGTAACCTGCAGTTTATTAAACAGGTTGCAAAGTTAGAATCAAAAATGCAAAATAAGGTCACAATAGCAAAGAGCATGCATACACTGCAGAATAACAAAAACAGACTCAACCAAGGCAATATACTGTATGGCTGCATAGTATAGTTGCTTTAAGACTATATATGTAGAGTCATGCTTAAAATCGCCACTTCAGTAAAACAGCACAGAACACAACTCCTTGTGATCTTCTTCTTGAACAGTGTTACAGTGAAGGCCAAGGTAGCTCTGGTAACACAGACAAACAGTTGGAAGTACCTGAGACGTTATTAAAACACACATCCCATAAAAAAGGCAAATCTGATGGCCAAGATATTCTTACTTTTGTTACAACCTATTCAAGAGAGTTTAATCAAATTAAGGATATCATTAAAAAACATCTACCTATCTTGTCCATGGATAGTGATCTTTCTCTATTCCTAAAGAGAGGGTGTAGATTTTCTAGCCATCAGGCTAAAACTTTGGGAGGAATGCTATCACCCAGCTTGTTTTTGTCCAAAGGTGTGGAGAGGACATGGTTAAGTGCCAATGGATCATATGCCTGTGGCACACATGTTGTTTCTTTCACAAACATACCAACAAAATCGAAGACAGTACAATCGTGCTACAGGGAAGGAGTTTTTTTCTGCAGGACTACATAAACTGTGGTTCCTCCAATGTAGTTTATGCAATAGAGTGCACTTTGTGCAGTCTGCAGTAAGTGGGCTGCACAATCACTTTCATGGAGCTTCATATCAGAATGATAAGTGTTTATCGAATGTATCTAAACATTTTAAATATGTGCACCATGGTAATATGTCCTTCTTCACCTTTTATGACCTAGAGAGAGTAAAAAATCCACCTAGAGGGGGAGACATCCACCGCAAGCTATTAGAGAGAGAAGTTTGGTGGATTTTTAACTTAAAAACGACAATGCCGACATGAATTTTTGATATGATGTTGATGTATATTTACGTTAATAACCACATCTAATAGGTTGGATGCATCATTTTTGCATCTATTTTTATATGCCCTAATTTCCCCACAATATCTCTCACTATGAATCAGTTATTTTCCTGAAATATTAGTTTTGACCCACAAATAGTTGGTTTTTATTCAGATTTTTAAATCACAGAATTCATGTACGATAATCTATGATAATTATTATCATTGCTTGTTCTTGTTTATTGTGTGAATGTATAAATGCGTTTTAAATCTATGCAAAAAAAGTTTTTTACCTTCAGAGAGTCTCTATACAATGGTGATTCTCATCTATAGCTAATTGCATTGACTAATGAATGGGAGTGGTTTGAGTCTCTTTTTGTATATATGTTGGTGCTGGTTATGTGGGTAACTATTCTGTGACAAGGCTCTTTGCCGAAACATGTTAGCAGTTACTCTGTACTTGGTGATTATTGAATAAAGAATTTGGACGGATTCCAGAGTGCGGGTTCTTTCTATATATCCATGTGCAGAGTTTGTGACGAGTGGGAGGTCATCTGAACCTGGCACCCGGAGAGAAGGTACCATTAACTAACACACATATTTGGAGGTTTTCATAGTTTTGCCCTGTACACACGGTCGGACTCTCCGACGGAATTTGTGCGATCGGAGCTTGTTGTCGGAAATTCTGACCGTGTGTGGGCTCCATCAGACTTTTTCCATCGGAGTTTCCGACACACAAAGTTTGAGAGCAGGCTATAAGATTTTCCGACAACAAAATCCGTTTGCGTAAATTCCGAACGTGTGTGGACAATTCCGACGCACAAAGTGCCACGCGTGCTCAGAATAAATTAAGAGACAAAAGCTACTTCCTCGTTTATAGTCCCGACGTACGTGTTTTACGTCACCGCGTTCAGAACGATCGGATTTTCCGACAACTTTGTGCCACCATGTGTATGCAAAACAAGTTTGAGCCAACATCCATGGATTTTGTTGTCGGAATATCCGATCAATGTCCGATCGCGTGTACAGGGTGCTACCCTATGTGTAAATTTCAGGTACCTGAGACCCAAAGAAAATTTGCCTCCCCACTGGAATTCCATTACTCTGGTAGCAACCAGGGATGTCTTCTCCATGGTAACTGGGTCTTCCAGAGAGACTACTTGCTATTAGACTCTGGTCTGGCTGTCTGCACGCCGACTCCGACAGTTGAGAGCCTCCCATCAATTGCAGATCACTGTCCAACTACCTTTGCCTCATCTGCAAAGCTCATCAGAGTTCCTGAAGGAAGGAAGCAGAGAAACGTATCTTCCCAGGGTGTGTTTAGGAACCAAGAGAGTTGTGAGAAACGGAGTTAAAGGGCTCTGGCCCTGCAACTGAGCATGGTGGGTAAATGGGTGCTCTTTTAATCTTAATTTTGATATTCTTGAAAGTTAGACCAAGTATAAAAAAACATGAGTTCCGTTGGTTGCATCTCTTGCTAATATTGAGTTGTATATGACCAGCTTTACACATATTTGTGTTTTTCCCCCTTTCCCTCGGCCAAAACAAACTGGCGAGACGCACTCTGTGTTTAGCAGCCATGCTCAGTCATTAGTGTAATTTCATGGAATGGACTTAGGCTGGCTCCTGCTGCTATTTCTGATAGCGATGTGATTAGATACGAGACACACACGCAAGATCTATTTCCAAAACAAAAGTCGCTTCTTTAACTAATTCCCTCGACCAAAAAAAAAAAAAAGAAAAAATCAGATTCCATTCTAGTAATCAGACAGCTAGCAGTTACTATCTGTAGGGTGTCTCCTTCCTACTAATTATCACCTTATGAGAAGTGTTTCATTAAGAAATTCTGCTTTTGATTAATTATCGACAGAATGCTGACCAAGAAAAAAAAAATGAAATTAATCCATGACCCTGTCTAACTAACACTAGAAATTCATCACACATCCTTTTAATATTGAAACACGGCTGAGAATTTTAATAGATAATATTGTTTTTCCCCTCCTCAAAACCACCAGTCTTTATTAATGCCCCAAGGTAAGAAATAATATTGCTTTGCAGCAAGGCAGTCATTGTTCATTTGAAATTTATTAACCAGAATGCACTTCATCTTGGTGATTTTACGGTTTCTTTTTAATTTCACCCAGTGTAAGAACAGAATATACCCTTTTAAACATTTAAGATATTAAAATTCCGCATACGGGCATGTCAGATAAAGGCTACTTCGATTAAGTCAGATTTAAGTAGTTCATTTGTAATTTCAGCTCCCAACTCACCATACTATTTCAACTTGGAGTTATTGAAAGGAAAAAAAATAGGTTCATAGAAAAACAAAAATAGTATTTAATAGTCTATAGAATGTAGTTAGTAACGATTTTTTTATTTGGTCAATGGTAACACATGCTATATCTTTTTTTATTTTGCTCTAGAATAGTCAAATATACACTTCCAGCAAACAAACAGCTACTGTAAATATACAAATGATATACAGATTAGGGAGCTTTTTTTTTTTTTTTTTTTTTTTTTTTTTTACCTGTCAAGCGCCAATGTATTTGTAATATTGTTTATCTAGAGATTTACAAAGCCCTGCCACACTACACAGTTCTGCCTGAAAGGGGAGAGGAAGTGATCTTTCTCTGCTGCAGTTCCACTTTCACTTACAGCTCTCCTTCTCACCCCCACCCTTTGACTGGACAATGAAAGGAGAAGCAGCACATTAAGGGCTCATCTTTCTCTCTCTCTCTGTTCTTTTATTCTGTCAGCATGCTCCAGTGCTGGTTTTCGCTCCCCCTCTCTGAACTCTGCTGTACAGGGGCTGCAAGAGGCTGATACCAAATCAAATTCAAATATTGACACTACTTGCATTTAAAACAAATTTTTTTAACAATTTATTAGAGCCGATTTACTAAAACTGAATCGTGCAAAATCTGGTGCAGCTCTGCATAGAAACCAATCAGCTTTCAGGTTTATTTTTTTTTTGTCAAGGCTTAATTGAAAAAGCTGAAATTAGAAGCTGATTGGCTACCATGCATTCTAAAACTAAATACATTACAACAACAATTGTTTTTCTAATATCTGCCTGGATTTTATTTTTAAGAGATCACAAGGTTTTATGATGAGTGTCTAGGGCCAGTTAAACCCACTATTTATAATGCTAGGGGTTAGCATAAATGGGGCATCTGTGGTTCTGGAAAGGTGATTAGTGCTAAGAAAAACTCAGCCACATAGAAAGTCTGTTTGTAGCACACAAAACAAGATACAGTGGATATGAGTTTAACTCTGTACTATCTTCATTTACAAAGGATCTCCCACTCTTCAGCCTCTCCAATCACTGTCAGGTACTCCAAAATGCTGCCTTTGCACTACCACAATTCCTATGTCAGGGTGGCCTGACATAGGGAGGCCACAAGAGTGACTATGCCAGCTCTTGGTGCCCTTGGTTCTGCCCATAGGGGACCTAAGCCTCCTCCCAAAGAATTCTTTACAGTAGATATGAAACCCAATGAATCTCACCAGATAATAGAATTGTAACTCTTTCCGCATTAGACACCGCACCTAGGAAATAGTGTAAATAGTTGGGGCATATATATGGAACTTAATCTTTCCTTAATGTTTGCATGGATCAGAAGAAACAGCAGAGCAGAATGAAGTCTATGTAATAAATGTCACTCCTTATTCCATGCAGCTAATATTGGATTTTGGAGAATGCCCAGGGCATCACAATAGCACTCACATGGTGATCTCCAGGCATCATCCAAGTCCAGGTGGGCAAGAAAAGGAGACCTGCGTGGTTAAGGATGGGTGTTCCCACAAGAGGATCAAAATGCTGCTCCATGAAATGTTTCTAGCACATGCTGCCCACTGGCCACTATTTCTTGCGAGAAGTCCTCTTTGCGTCCTACTTTCTTTCTGCACACTGTTGATTGGGTGGCAAATGTCTGCTGCTTTCAATGGGCTTCTTCCTTGTCATTACTTGAGACTTAGGATAGTTTCAGAATAATCTGAGAACATCATGTTTTCACGGTATCACTGTAGTCAAGTGCCTATTTACTTACCACATATAGATGCAGATGCAAGCCTATTTATCTAGAAATTATTCCTCATCTTCCCTACCTCAGCATTCAGAGTGGCCACACCTGATAAGGCAGAGATAGCTAGACAAGGATTCTTAAGCCAGGGGAGAGGCCCTCCAATGTCAAGGCTTATGTTTGGGCAGATGAGCAGAAGCTTAATAGCATGCTGCTTTTCTGTAAGACCCAGCTACTGTGGGGAGCCCATCCATAATTGCTACCACACTACTTCAGTTCCAGTAGGGTGGCCGCCATGTTTCCTTGGGCCTTGGATCCCTTTAGTTGTTCATCTGTGTTACCAGAGCTACTCTGGACTTCACTGAGAGGGGCACTATTTATTAGGATAATTGCAAGTAGCTGTTTTCTGAACTGTTTTACTGAAGTAGTGTTTTTCAGTATGACTGTCACATACTTGTATGCAGAACCTGAGATGAGGAGGGTGGCTTCTTGCATAGTTTCCATCCCATCCTAGCCCCTCTGGACATTGAGACGGTGTCTGAAGGGGCGAAGGAAAGACACAAGTGTCAAGCTGTAGACATTGTGAGCAGGAAGCTGGGAGCGCTAGTATCTGATGATCAGAAGTAGAGCTAGCGCTGCACTGTGGATATGCCAAGTCCAGTTAAAGTTGGAGTCAGGTTCCAAACCTGATCGAATGATGGCTGGGTGGAAGGTCACCAGGACGTAAGCAGAATCAGAGTCAGGAACAGGCTGAAGTTGGCAACTATTGAACAGCAAGGTACAGATTTATTAGGCAAAAGCGTAGTCAGTAGTCCAAGGTCAGTAGCAGTGGCAGTGAAAATGAAGAGACAAGGATAGTCCAAAACAAGGTCAGAGGAGAAGCCTGGTCAGTAACAGCATCAAGATGCGTATCAGGAACTGGATTACATGGATCAAGACTGAAGAGCATTCAGCAAAGAACTAGCTCGGAGTTCAGGTTTAAATAGCCCACTTGGCGGCAGTAAATGCGCATGCAAGCCAACATGTGGTCAAAATAATGGATGTGCAGTCCATCTTTTATGCCCTTGGAAATGTGCGCATAATTATGTGCCTGAACATTAACCTAATCATCATTAAATCGGCTGGCATCATGTTCCTGAGACTGACTCAAGCTGCAAAATATAGAAGCTCTATGAACATGACTACATCACTTTTACCAATTTTTCTGAGGTCAAATTCAACATGAAGCTACAACTTCTTAAGATTTGTAAAAGAGGGAGATTTTTGGCGGGATTTTAAGGGTGCCAACAAGGGAGAAACAAGTAATTTCAATCCATAATAAGTGTAAAAAAAATAGAAGATTTTTATTGTTACATACAGAACATGATAAAAGGTTTGGTATAAGTTATGTGCACAAGTACAAAGATACATCTAGAATTCAAAACAGATGACAAAATATAATCACTCAGAGATAGCATTGGAGTGATTGTCCCGACATGTTTCGCCACTCTGGGCTCATCAGGGGATGTTTTAAGGACAATTAGATGTAACACTGCATAAAATCAAAACAAAATTAAAACCATTGTATGGACTAGGGGTACAGTACAGAAAATTGAAAGAAAAATTATAATGGTACAATGGAATAAGCAATCGACTACCATGCCCATCATCGATCGCTCACCCAGGTAATGGGCATGGTAGTCGACAGCTTATTCCATTGTACCATTATCATTTTTATTTCAATTTTCTGTACTTTACTCCTAGTCCATACAATGGTTATAATTTTGTTTAGGTTTTATGCAGTGTTACATCTAATTGTCCTTAAAACATCCCCTGATGAGCCCAGAGTGGCGAAACATGTCGGGACAATCACTTCAATGCTATCTCTGAGTGATTATATTTTGTCATCTGTTTTGAATTCTAGATGTATCTTTGTACATGTGCACATAACTTATACCAAACCTTTTATCATGTTCTGTATGTAACAATAAAAATCTTCTAACTTTTTACACCTATTATGGATTGAAATTACTTGTTTTTCCTTTGTTGGCACCCTTAAAACCCCGCCAAAAATCTCCCTCTTTCACATTTGCTTACAGGGATGTTGGTGCCTTTTTCTTGTCATTGTCACCTACCCATATTGCTATTTTTTATTTTTTATTATTCATTCTTTAAGGAATAAAAAATTAGTTAAATGAAAAATGTATTTATTTTGAACAAAATTGAAGCAAATCCAAAAACATGTAGCAAGGCATAAAAAATACTTCCAAACAGTTGGAAAGATAGAATAAATACACAATACTAAAAAGAAATGTGCATGTGGCAAACATAAAGTGCATTTAAACCCAGGAACAAAAATGTGATATATTATAGTTTACTAGTCCTTAGGCTACCTGCATTAGGTTTATTTTAGGCCTTTTTCCTTTGTTTTCACCTGGTGATCCTGCCAGTAACGCAATTTCTGTCCCAGAACAGCACTCACTCAGTGCACTGCATCTATTAGGAGAGTAGCATTGTCCCCCAGGACAGGAAGTGTGTAAGGAATACAGAACGCCTCCCCCTCTCATTTTATCCATAACATAGAGGGCAGTTGTTCTGTAGTCCACAAATAAAATTAGGAACAATGATACAGTGCAGCAGAGCTGGACAGCACAGGAAGTTGTCAGCTAATTTCAGGCAGGATCAATAGGTATTTTATTGTACTTATTGAACAGATACAACAAAACACTTTCAACTGTATATTTTATGGACCAAATGAATCAAAGAAGAGTTGTTAGTTTTTAAGGTTTACATATACATTGCGTATTATTATTATCATTATCATTATATCATATGTCCCAACATTTTGAGATGGGAATGAGGGACACCTACTAGCAAACGTATGTAGGCATAGGACACGCCCCCTGACACACCCCTTAAAGGAGAAGTAACAAAAAAAAAGGTTAATTATATCCACAAGTGCTTTTTTACCACTACTATTCTTTTATATTGGCTTTTGACATTTACAAATGCAGCAATTTAGAAATTGGATGAAAGGTTTAGCACTGGGAATCACTTTTTGAGATATAAATAGTGCATTTTATATACAAGTATAGAGATCAGACCAACATGAGGGACACATGAGGAGGAAAGAGGGACAAAGAGACATTACTCCAAATCAGGGACAGCCCCTCGAAATCAGGGACAGTTAGGAGCTATGTTATATATTGCCAACACTTTGCACAGCACTTTACAAAATGGAGATAGACTGTACAGTTACAATACAACTCAATACAAAAGGGATCAGAAAACCTTGTTAATAATAGCTTACAATGTAAACATCACAGGGAGAACACAATCTGTATCCCCTGCAAAATATTTGCTCTTAGTTTCCCAGAATCACCCTTCCCCAACCACCGGAGCCATGGGAAAAACTCAGCAGTGCACTACATGCTGCCTCCCAAAATGCAGTGCTCCTTTCCTCAGCAACCAATCACTACATCCAAAGACTATGACGTTGGGGTTTGGTGGGGGAGAAGGGGGTTGCATGCTTAGCCCTACTCAAATGGCGGCTTTGATGGTTAATTGGAGAGGAAGCCTCGTAAAGTAGCTTAATTGATTATATTGTTTTAGCTGAGTTTATTTCAATTGTAATGGTTCTTTAAAATAGAACTCAATTGTTACTTTAGTTATGCTATACATGGGCAGGCATTAGAGAGGTAGTGATGGTAGAGAATGAGATTACAAAGTGTGTGTGTCATTTCACACTGTAGTTATGAGCTATTTGATCTCAATATGACCTAACGCTGTATAGGCAGTGACCGGGGCACTGACAGCAGTGGGTCGAATCAGTCAAAGTAAATAACACCCACAATGCATTGTTGCTGCTGGGCATGTGACCTAAAATGCCTTTCAAGCAGTGTTCATTTTGTCAACAAAAATGTTTTTGTCATAATTTTCAGCAGCTGCATTTTTACAATGACGAAAACAAAACGAAAAGTACACCACATTTTCATCCACTGACGAAATCTATGACGAAAATCAATTCCGTTTTCGTTAACGAACGAAAATTAAATGAAATGTGAGTTTACTCTTAGAACTTCTGGTTTCCACGGAGCTCCTACTTCCTCTGGATGGAGCCCGACATTTGTAGATAGGAGGCTGTCCGCGGAAGCTTAGACTATCAATTTCTGTTATCTGCAACCTGAAGGGGGATGTTCTATTAGGATGGTGGGGGCTTGGCTGTGTAGTTAACCCTCTCATACTCTGTCTGCCACACACTCACGACTAATACTGATATATAGAGGCCGCCTGAAGGAGGCCTGCTCCTTGTCAACAGGCTACACAGCTTGACCACTACCAGAGCTGTTTTTGCACCTATGCTTAAAAAATGAATTTAGGCCTAAAGATTATATAACCCCCCCCCAACATTATATATCTTCTTAAAGCAGACAAGTTCATGTATAAGTGCACTGCATGGTGACATCATCACGCAAAAGAGTTTTTATTTTAATTTTTTTATTATAACATTACACTTCTGCCGAAAAAGCAATATTCTTGTAACAAAACTTGGTTTACCTTAAAGACCTTATATAACGGCTAAATCTGTGTTTGTAGTGCATGTTCAAACCTTAATACCATAAATAATAACCTATTTGATTTTTCACTCCAGGAGTATATAAGGAGTTTGGAAATTGCAGAGAAATGCTTAAATAATGCATTACATGTAACTACACCCATTAGATTTTAGTAGACTAAGATGATTTTAGCCAACTAAAATGTGCTGGCTTTTTAGTCGACTAAAATGTACTGGAGATTTAGTTGACTAAATACGACTAAAACTAAAACACTTGCAGAAGATTAAAATGGGACTAAAACTAAAATGCCATTTTAGTCCTAAGACTAAAGCCGTGTACACACGATCGGACTTTCCGACGGGAATTGTGTGATGACAGGCTGTTGGCGGAAAATCCGACCGTGTGTACGCTCCATCAGACAATTGTTGTCAGATTTTCTGCGGACAAATGTTGGCTAACAGGTTTTAAAATTTTCCGTGGACAAATGTGTATTGTCGGATTGTCCGAGTGTGTGTACACAAGTCCGTCGGACAAAAGTCCAAAGTACAAACACGCATGCTCGGAAGCAAGGAGGAGACAGAAGCGGTCGGTCTTGTAAACTAGCGTTTGTAATGGCGAATTAACATTTGTGACGCTGCAAATTATGAAATCTCGAAATGCAGCGCACAATTCTCTTCTTTAATGGGATAATAATGAAGCTGCTTTGATGGTGATACTGATGGCGTTATTGCAAACGAATTTTCAAATACTTTTTTTTTTCTAGTGATATCAAGAATAATATTATTATGCTTTTTTTTTTTTTATTTGGGCAAGTTACCACAACACCATTATCCCGTAGTTTTTAAGATCAAAGGTACAATTATGTTGGTGTCCCTTGTTCATTTTACATTGTATTTTTTAAAATGTAACTGCCTACTCCCAAACTGTTATTTGAAGTAAAACACATAGCCAAGTATTATTCTCCACAATTTTTTGATTGTGAATTAAAAAATAAAATAAATAAAATTAGACATGCTATCTGCCAATAGAACTTAACCAAAAAGTGCTTTCTATGTATCCAAAAATATAGAAAATATACCAAATAAAATAATTATTCAACCAAAAAAATAATATCAAAGCAATAACTCCAAGGCCAATAATATATAACATGTAATCTCTTCCGATTCTGCAACATGTCTGGTTGACGAACGGCCGATCAGAAACGAACTGAAAAGCGCGAACTGAAAAGTGCGAAATGAAAAGCGTGAATCCACACCAACTTCTTCTAACACAAAATTAGCAGAAGGAGCCCATAGGGTGGCGCTAAAGAGCTGAAAAACCACGTAGTACGTCTAGTACGTCACTACATTCGTAATTGTTTGCCGTGTGTATGAAAGACAAATTTGGGCCAATGCCCTTCAGACAAAATTCCACTGTTTTGTTGGCCAAAAATATCGAAATTTGTTGCCAAAATTAACACTGGTTTTAAGTTACACGACTCAGAACTGAAAAACCACTTAACAGAGTCGCCACCTGATGGAGTCATGTCCATGCATGCTCTATTTTTGCAGACAGATTATCCCAATAAAGCAGAGAGCCTCTCAATAATGTTCAGTGTAGCTCTGGTAACACAGGTGAACAGCTAGAAGGGTCCAAGGCCGAAGTACACATGGTGGCCATCCTCCTGGAACTGAAGTACTCTTGTAGCTATAGAGGATGGGCTTCCCAGAGTAGATAGGTCTTTGTTGATAAAAGTATACACAAACTCTAACAATGAACTTCCCCTATTTGCTTCATTTTGGTCTGTTAAATACTGTATGCTATTGAAAGTGATTTGTTATATCTGTTCAATAAGTGTAAAAATACCCACTGATGCTGGCAGAAATCTGGTGAGCTCAAACTTTTGTACTCTCTGCTGACTATTATTTTTTTTCCCAGTGCTCTCTGTGATGACTATAAAACACCTTCTTCCTTTGTTGTAGATAAAAGAAAAGGAGGTGTTTTGTATGCCAAACACGCTTCCTGTCCTAGGGTGACAACCAAAATTGTTGGTTTCTTGGGTTTAGATATGCTTTAAGTAATACAGCAAAAAATGCTATCATTGCCCGTTCATTACATGTAAAATTCAAACAGTTTTACAACCCCTATTAACCACTTTCTGCCCACACTATAGTAAAATGACGTCCAGACGGGAGCTCTCTCGTTCTGGGTGGACGTCATACAACGTCATGCAAGGTTTGCGCTTCGCATGCACCCCGCAGGCCGCGATGTGGAGCAATTTGTCACCTACTGTGTCCACTGGACACATAGGATAACAGTTCAGTGTACCCGGCCACTGCCGGTATCATGTAATCACTGTGACCAATCACATCAGATCACATGGCAATGGTATACAATGCATGGCTTCCATTCATGTCCGTCATTGTGTACTATTGTGTTGATCTCTATGATTGGTCACAGTGATCCCATGGTACAGACAGGGCCAATCATGATGAATGGATTTCATTCAGAAAAAAACGGTTGCTTAAAACAATCAATCATAGTGTGTAAAGAAAAAATAAATCCTGATCACCTCCCCAGAGCAGTTCAGTGTTACTAAGAACACTGTATTGCTCTGGTCACAGTATGTAAAAAAAATGTAAACAAAAAAAATGAAAAAAAAAGAAAACAATTGAACAAAAATTATATCTATATCTATATCTTTTTTTTTTTTACATACTGTGTCCCTGATCACGTAGATTACATAGTCAGGTTCCCTGATCACAGTCACACCAGTTATATGATGACGCTGTAATGCAATTTTGACAGTATGAAAAAAAAAATAATTTGAAAAAAACATTTTTTTTTGAAAAAGTTACAACTTCAAAACATGCCTCTTACGAAATACCTTGGACTGTCTACTTCTCAAAAAGGGGTAATTTGGGGGATATTTGTACTGTCCTGGCATTTTTGGGCCTCAGGAATTGAGATGTGTCAGCACATCAGGATTGATCGATTTTCAGATATACAGTATATACCATAGTTTGTGGACTCTATAACATTCCTACAGACTAAATAATATAAACTGATTTGGGTTATTTTTACTAAAGAAGTGTAGCAGAATATATTCTGGCCTAAAATTATGAATACAGATTATTTACTTGCAAGTTGTTATAACATAAACAAAGAAAAACGCTTTTATTCAAATTTTTTGGTACTTTTTAAAATGATTTAGCAAGAAATAAAAAAAACAGTGGTAATTAAATACCACCAAAACAAAACTCTCTTTGTGTGAAATAAATGAAAAAAAATTTGACCACGCAATTGTCATTCAAAGCATGACAGCGCTGAGATCTGAAAATTGGCCTGAGCAGGAAGGGGGTGAAAATGCCCGGTATTGAAGTAGTTACCACTTGGCTGAATGTAAACTGTCTTGCATATGACTGAATTTTTATAGAAGATTAGAAAAATAAAATCTAAGAATGGCAGGTTTATCTCTAAACCATTTTTGAAAAAAAACAATCAAAAATATAATTGTTTTTTTTCTTACACACAAATACCATAAAGAGCTCTAAAGGTCAAAACAAAGATGGATTAAAAAACATACATTTATTAATTCTGAGGCCAACGTGTCTGTTTTTCACTTAACCTTTCTATCAATTGGCAGACAAGGAAATCTGGAGGAAGGATTTTATAGCAGAAATGGAGACAGGCTAAAAAAAAAAAAAAAAATCACATGCACAAGTTCACAAAGATACTTTTTTCTCTGCTGCAAAATTGATCTGTCGTCAGAAATATGATGACGCATTCTACCATAAATTCTTGATGCCCATAGGCTAAAGATCTAATATTATTTGCAATTGCAGACTATAAAATGGGGAAAGGGAAAAAATGGATAGTTTTGGTAAGTATTAATTTGGGTTATTGTTGTAAAACATTTTACTTTTCCACAGCTTTCCGCACCATTATTATATGGCCATATTTTATCTAGAGATTTGCAAGTTCTTTCTTATTTGTGTAAGAAGGTTTTAGGTTTAGTGGTCCATTAACAGAATACGGTAAGCAAAACTCAAAGTTCAGTGCATGTGAATCACTTTTTAACCAGATCCACTTTTTGCACACACTCTTCAGAAAATAAAAATGTTTGAAAAATCTTGGACGGAAGGAACTAAAGCCAATGCCAAAATGTTGTTGCTTTTACTAACCATTGCACACTCTGCATTTAAAGGAAAACTGCACAGGGAGCTTTTGGGGCAAAGCGGGAAGTAAACAGAAGCCTGGGGGCTGCAGACCACAGTAGGTTGCACGAAAAAAAAAAACTGTAGTTTGTACTGGGCTTTACAAATACCTCTACTATGAGTACAGCTTTATCTGCTATTGTCTCTGCAGATAGCAAAAAAAAAAAACTAAGTAGAACTGTAATAGTTTATTTGAAGGGAGCAATGTATTCACCTACTGTGGTCTGCAGCCCAGTACACACTACAGTTTTTTTTTCCGTTCAACCCCGAATGTTGCACGAAAAAAGTGACAGCTCCGGTCGGGAGCCGCTGTACTAACCATGCAAGGTTAGTTCAGCAATCTTCCCCGCTAAGCTGTTGTGTTCTGACAGGAGGACACCCCCCCCCAGCCAGAACACTCTGATCAGCGCTCAGAGTGGTTTTCCTGCATGCTCATCCGACAGACCGACATACACACAGGCAGAATGTCGGTTGGTATTTTTTGTACTGGCAAATGTCTCCCGACATTCTACCCATGTGTACGGGGCTTTTGTTCCAGCAGTCTAGCCCATCTCTGTCTAAAGCCTAGTACACACGGGCCGAATGTTGGACGGCATCAGCCGATTCAATAGAAACCGGCTGACATTTGGCCCATGTGTACTGCAGTCGGTCGTACGGTCAAGTAGTCGTGTGTTCGGCCGGCTTCTGTCGAAGGGGCTTGACCAAAAAAGGTCTGCCAATTGGCTCCCAATCAGCACTCTCAGTCACTGACCAAAGTATTCTGACTGGGGGGCGTCATCCTGTAAAAAAAAAAAAAAAAAAATAGAACAGCAGGGGAGATCGATGTACTAACGTCAGAGTTAGTACAGCGGTTACTTCTGAGCTGTCAGTTTTTCTTTGGTTCAGCCCTGCTGGGTTATATGAAAGAAAAAAAACTACTAGTGTGCAGTGGTGGTTGGTGCTCAATTTTATAGGGGGCGCCAAACAAAACCCCCGCCAGGTCCGCATTTACCTCATCCATGGTCGTGGCTTCCCCGGCTTCTTTTCCTGGCTAATCCGGTCTTAAGGTCAGTCTTCTGTCCTGATTGGCTTGGAGGAGAAGCCGGAAGACAATAGCGAATATTGATTTACTAATGTCACGTGGGTGGGTTTTGGGCGCAGTGCTCTGTGTCCCGATCCCAACCTTTTTGAAGCCAATTAGAGCCTCAGTCTCTAATCATTTGCATCCAAAAAAAACCAAAAAACTATGAGTCCGGCACTCCGCATGGAAATTAGGGGGGCGGCGCCCCTTATGTACCGGCCACTGCTGCTATTTTGTACTAGGTTTAAATAATGCCCTCCTTGGAAACTCACATTTACCTGCTAGGAATTGGAATATCCATCTAAGTGTTTATACTACTATGGCTCACATTAAAAGAAAAGTAGCAGGGGACTGATCTTGATCAGATGTTTGTGAATTGCAGAGGCAGTAGGGTGTAAATGGTAGTGTATCCTCCTTGGCAGCAGCTCAGTCCAAGTAGTAGATGCTGATCCTCATGATTCCTGATGAAAGATGGCTGCATTCTTCTGGAGAGAGAAGCAGATAAGGGCATTGTCAGTAAGTACTGTAATCTCTTATGTTCTACCTATACATTACAGAGCATGCATGCACGTATCATGGGAAAATATAGCTAGATGCTTGGTTCACTTTAAAAAGTTATATTTACAGATTGCATCAACATATTAATACTCTGTATTTACAAAAAGGCAGAATTTGCTTCCTGCAAAGAGGTTGCTACACTGATGCTCTCTCTCTCTCTCAACTGAAGTTTTCACATCAGGACTTTCCCAGTTAAAAACCACATGCAGGGGGTGTCCAGAGAAAAAAAAAGTGAATTAGCTAGTGGTTTAACAGAATAGGTAATCAGCGGAAGGATCAGCCACAGAGTAACTGTAACTTGCAGTTTACTGAACAGGTGCAAAGTTAACAGCAATCATGCAAAACAAATAATGAAAGCTGCACAAAAATATGAAAGTTGCAGAAACATGGCCTCTTCACAGCAATGTCTATGTGGCTTAATCAAGGGTAACATGTGACTGCATAGCATAGTCTATATAACAAAAGAGAGTCTAGCTGTGAAGAGCTTTTTCATGGTGGTGCATAGAAAGGGAGCTGAGGGGAAGCAGGACTGGGAGTTGATAGGGTAGATACATGGGTGACAGTAGTTAAGGGGGATATGGGAATTAATGGTGAGTGGAGAATAAGAACTGAGGGTGAAGTTCCATGGGAGGCAAGACCTGATGGTGTGTGCAGGAGAGCATTATGTAAAACAACCGTTCCTCTCTCTTGTGTGCAAGAACAAAAGTTCATACCATTTTTCTACTTGTATGAATGCTTTTTGCACAAGCCAAACTATAATTGGTAATTATGCATGGGGTTTAACAGTAATGGACAGAGTTTAGCACTAAGTGAACTCCAACACATGGATATGTCGGATGATATTTCTTTTGTCTTTAATGGTCTAGCTCCACTATAGTGATAAGAGGCTTCTGTAGATGAGCTGTGCATTGCCTCTGACATTAATGAAGCCTCTTATGACACTTCCTTCATATACCTGTGCCGTCAGCATCCTCATTTACTAAAAGTCTTGGTCAGAAGACCTGCCTCCTACATGGGATGAATAAGGAGAGCAGTGGACGAGGAGAGAATTCATGGATACCAAGAAACAGAGCACAGGCACTAGGAATTTTGGAGAGAAGGAACACGGGGTGCAGAAAACATTGGTAGAAAGGGAATAGGGGATACATAAAAGGAGAGCTCTGAGTGGCCAGTGACAGTGAGGTGGAAAGTGAAGAGATTATAAGGGATGTTACAAAGAACAGATACAGAACAGGAGAGCGAGTATATTAAAGTGTTCGTAAACCGCATCGAAAAAAAAAAAAAAATCTGGCCCTGGCAGTTTAAGTCGTAATGTGCTAGTTTGCATCGAATACTATTACATTATGACAGACTTACCTGGAAACTAAGCCCACCAGTGGCACGCTGTCACTGCTGAAGGCGCTTCCATCTTCACCCAGTCTTCTTTCTGGGTTTGCAGGCTTCAGCTATCTGATTGGCCGGGCTGGCAATTATGTCAGTCCTGTGCATGTGCATGGGAGTCACTGTTTATGGCATGGCCTTGAAGGAACGGCACGGGTATGCGCTGGTGACGTCACTGGCTGCATCTAAGTAAAGTAAAGTAAATATCTCCTAAACGGTGCTGATTTAGGAGATATTTATAGTACCTATAGGTAAGCCTTTTTATGCCTATAGGTAAAAATCACACATGGGAGTTTACTCTCACTTTATGAACAAGTGTGATAAAATAAGTCTGGAGAAGAATGGCCAAAAAACAAGGTAGCAGAGACACTAAGAGGTAGAGTGGACAAGCAAAAAAGCAGCGTTGAAGAGAAGGGACCACAGTGGAGGTATGCAATTTGGAGAGCAGAGAGAAGGGGTCACCCAGAAGAGGGTGTAATATTTAAAAAGAGCGGAGAAAAGAGGAGTGGAACACTAAGTAGGACAGGAGGGAGGGAGGTGGTGCATGCTCAGCGAGGGCGTAAAACTTGATGTGTGCAAGAATCCTTGACTAACACTGACAATAAAAATAAATGCCCTTTCCTCTTCATATTATACAAGATGAGAAATGCTACACTGAGTGTTCTCAAGGTTTCCTGTTGTAATTATTACTGCTATTTTCGCCTTGTGTTTACCAAAGTAAGCATCTAAACAAATTAGAGTGTTTTTTCCCACCTCTGGCTAGACAGCGAAGATGTCTCTTCATCTATGTATTTATAGAAGAAATGGGAAATTGCTGGCATGTACTGTATGTTGAAAAACGCAGTGAACCATGGTACAAACAAGAAAAACACACTTACAATTAGGCTCATTTACAGAATATCATATCTACTACTATATCTACTACCTGTGATCTGGAATGTGGTTATATTTGCTTATGAACAGAGCAACGTTTCTACATGCAAACCATTTTAAAATATCTCCACCTTCAAGACAGATGTGTCTCACACAGACGTCTCAATTATGCTCACATATTTAGATACTGTATTTTCCCTATTTAAAAATTAGGTCTGTGTCTCATCATTGTCTTTTTTTTTAATCTGTAATTTTATGTTATTTGTGTATCATGTAAATGGAGCTGAAAAAAAAAATCTTCATAATTCCCACATGAATTGTTTCTCTTGTGAGACCACTGTGATCTCAACTCTTAATTGCTTTAGGATAGAAACTGGATGGGTTGATTCCTTTTGTATTTGCCTTAGCAGCAAGCCCCTACCTAAAATTTGTGTGAAATCAGCACAAGGGACAGTACTTACATTTAATGAGAAATGTCCCTTGTGCTGGCTGTCCTAATTGAAATCTGAAGTCTGCTTCTCCCCTATATCCCCACAACTGTCATTTTCCAGTGCTCTTTGGGTTTATATAGCCACTGGACCTTTCATATGCACTTGTCAAGAGTACCAAATATGCCCCCCCCCTTTCTATTCATAGAAGCTGTACTATTGTACTATAGCATTTGTTTGAATCAGAATTGCTCCCCATGTAAATCTATAGGGTTTAAAATCAGCGGAAAAAAACGGGTTTAGAAGCTCCTCAGAGGGAACAAATGCATCTAATTTCATACTACTCTTTTTTCCTGTCTACACAAACCCTTGGTTCTGATTAAAAAAGATGGGTGTTTCTGAGCACATTTGCTACAATAGATGCATTCACATTCACCAGATTTATAAAGCTGTCCCATAAATGTTTCAGATTGTGAATATTGGCAAATGCAAATCAAGTCTATCTTTGGCAAATTTTTGACAAAGGTATGGTGAATAATATGCTTGAAGTCTGGGACAAATGTAGACCTAAATAGAACCTATCAGGATAGAGCCTATCCCACTGTTAAATTGTTTCTGAAGGTGTAGAGTTTCTTGTCACTGCTTCATATATAAATTCATTCCCAATTGGAAAGATAAGAATTACAGCCTTGGAGCTTCATCAAGTGGCTGCTAGAGGTAATTAGTTTAGTCATTCTTCCTCTCTGCTTAGCAGTTGTTTCGGTACAACCTAAGATACAAAAGTAGTGCATGGTTTTCATTAGGTTAGCTGATTCAAAGATTTGCATTGTAAAAAAGAGCAGTAAAGCAGTTGTGTTGCAATGCAGGAAGCAGAGCTGGAGTATGTAATGGGAAAATATGGTTCCCTCCATATACCTATGTACATACTCTATATTATTACAGATTATACATAGTGGTTTAAAAAACATAAATACACAGTGGTAAAAATATTTAAATCCAGCTATTTTTTTTAATCTAAAAAAGCATTGGAAAGACATAGGGGTTGATTTACTAAAACAAAATCTGGTGCAGCTCTACATAGAAACCAATCAGCTTCCATTTTTTTTGTTGAAGCTTAATTGAATAAGCTGAAGTTAGAATCCGATTGGCTACCATGCACAGCTGCACCATTTTTTTCACCCCCCAGTTTTAGTAAATCAACCCCATAGTACTTTGGTTCTCCAATGGAGAATACTGGACGTTGTTGGATTCTCCTCTCAACTCATAGCTCTCTGCTCAAAAATGAAGACTTAACCTCTCAAAACCTAACCTCAGCCTTAACCCTTAGGCCTCATTCACACTTAAAAACGCCATATTTACAGATTTTTTTTTTCATCCTGTAAACACATCTCTATATTAGCCTAGGTGGCCATGCACACATTGGAAATTAAGGGCATATTAAAAAAGAAGCGTTAAGGCTGGATTCACACCTATACATTTTTAGTGCTTTTTGCATTTTGCAGATTTGCACTACAGAACGTGTTCCATAGAAAACCATGTTGGATGGACTGTAGTGCAAATCTGCAAAATGCAAAAAGCACTAAAACTGCATAGGTGTGAATCCAGCCTTAGAGGCTGAAAAAAACCATCACTTGTGCATTCACGAGAGGAACTTTTAGGCACACCTGAGCGATTTTCTGCTTGAAGCTCTAAAACACTCAACAAGCCAAACCACATTCATTTCAGTGGCCCCTGTTCATATTTGAGCGTTCTGTCGCAAAATGCTGGTTTCTTAAAAAAACTTCTTTTTGGCAGATTATAGCTGTTTTTGACCCCATAGACTTCAATAGAAACGCCTGACTTGAGCATTTTACGAGCATTTTGTCACTCGTTTTCTGCTCAAAAAGCAGCTCTCCACCTCTCCCACTCCTCCCCCTAGTGCTTTTCTATTGGTTAAACAAAAATGCAAGGAGCTGTAAAACGCCTGTAATACGCTTTTAAAATACTTTAAAAAGGCTTGTAAAAAGCTGAAAAAAAGCTTTAAAAAATGCCCGAAAACGCCAGTAAATCGATAAGCTCAGGTGTGAATGGAGCCTAAACATGAGCATGCTTGAGCATGCATTTATTACAATGACTGGAATAAATGAATATTCTGGCCAATGAAATCAATAAACGGCCAAATGCTTTGCATGCCCAAACAGAAGGGCAAAACATGGCTTTAGGCACATTTTTTAAGCATTTTTTTCTGCCAGGAGCAAAGGTGTCCAGGGGGGGAAAAGAAACATCCTGTGTGCATGAGGCCTTAACCACCCCAATATCACCATACGTATATATATGACCTTGTATTGAGGTTGTTATACTGGGGTCATGGTTGCAGCTACAACCATGATCCCTGTACTGTTTTTTTTTCAGCAAAAGATTATCCACAATGTAAAAGTGATTTGAATGTGCATACTACCCTCAATCACTTTAACAGGTGGCAAAAGGGACCCCCCCCACTGCCACCACCTTTCCTGGGCCCTTCCATCCCAGAACCAATGCGTCAAGTTCCTTTCTCTCTTCTCTGACATCAGAAACCGTAAGTGATGAGGATTTAGTCACTTCTGGTTCCCTATGGAGCCAGTTCACATATCTCCGGGGCGGCTGCGGTGCGCACTGCACAAAAACGCTGTGCGTCTTTGGCTGCGTTTCAGGGCCGAATTCAGGCATAGAATCGGCCCTGATTCGTCCCTGAAACGGTGAACAGGGACGCACAGCGCTCCTGTGCGATCCGCAGCCCGTTGTGGTGTGAACCCGGGCTCAGAGTTGCAGAAAATATCACATTAGTTAGCCCAACCCAAGTAAATGTGCCATTTGGAATACAATACAAAGTAAACTTAACTTGAAATGATTTTGTTATTTGAAATGGCAAATCTGAGTACTCCATGCTGAGTTAAGCGTTCACCTAAATTAAAATTTCCAAGTACTATACACTATTTTTTTGTTAGTTGTTTATACTAAAGTGTAAGTGCACCACACTCAATGAGCATTTGTAAGTAGAAAATACAATTTCTATTCTAGTTTACTTTTTTTTTTTTTTTTTTTGAGGCAATTGGTTTGCATGCTGTTTTAATGTAAGCTTTACTAATTGGATTTTACAGTGTAACAGTAAAGTAACCCCTTTTGCATTACACTCACCTTGCTCCTTGCTGGTAGCAGTGGCACCAAATCCTCCCATTGTCCATGTAGAAAAGAAACATGCCAACATGCCAGCACCCTTTATGGGTGCTCATTATTAATGCAGGACAAGGTCTCCTGGAACCCAAGGTAGTGCCAAAGTGCATACCTAAAGCTGGGAAAGATTGAGATTGTACATCCACACATACAGTGGCTGGCATAGTGTGCAGAAATTACAGTCATTGTTCACAGGTCTTAGGGTTACCATATTTTGGTTCATAGAAAACCAAACTGGATGATTAAACCAGTGTAATTTAGTCTTAATAAGCATGTTAAGACAGAATCAGGTTTTCAATAAAATTATTATAAGCAAAATATGTTCTTCCTTTTGGGAACTAAAAAAGCTCATTAAAAGCTCATATAACTCATTAACAGTGCAACATTTATTCTGCAATTTGTTCCTTTTGTAAAGACACTATAATAATTTTTCTGGTACAAAGCTTTTTAATTTGGTGCTATGAAGCGAATGAACGAACAAACACAAACTTTAAAAGTTTACATTTAATAACAGTAAGGCTAGGTTCACATCTATGTGGTTGCGGTTTTCGGGTGCATTTTGCGCTATTGAACACATGCTTTTGATGCATTTTTGCATGTGTTTCGCATTTTTTTTCCTCTTTAACAAACTGTGAATAGCCAGTTGTTAAAGAGCGGGCGGTCTTCACGTCCTTATGACCAATGACTCATCATTTACTGAATGTAAACAAAAGAATGCCGGCATCAAAAAAACCTTAAAAAAAAAAAAATCTGCATGAAAGTCCCCCCAATCCATACCAGGCATTTCAGTTCTCGTACAGATTTTTTTTTACACACCAAAGAAAAAAAAATGTTGTGGGGTCCCCCGCAAAACCCATACCAGACCCTTATCCAGCATGCAGCCTACAGGCCTGAAAAGGGGGGTACGAGTGAGCCCCCCCTTTTGAACCATACCAGGCAACATGCCCTCAACGTGGGGGGGTGCTTTGGGGCAGGGGGCTCTGCACCCCCCCAAGCACCTTGTCCCCATGTTGATAAGGACAAGGGTCTCTTCCCCACAATTCTGGCCAGTGGTTGTAGGGGTCTGCGGGTGGGGAGCTGATCGGAATCCTGGTCCCTTCCTATATGAATGAGTATGGAGTACACTGTACCTCTACTCATTCACCAAAAAAAATAAAGAAGAAACGATGATGCTTTTGCCTGATTTCCTGCAATTGCTAGTACAGTGGAGCCTGGGGTCCTGGTTGAGGGAAATTTATGGCAAAAGATTTTGCTTCCATATAAATGTACTCTACAGTTACATAAATCATATAAGATGAAAGGCCCAAAACTGTGACTTCTTATCAAACAATTAAATTGTTCTCTTCTGCATGTTCCACACTTATTTATACCCATTTTTATGTCTATTTATATGTATGCTCATTTTAATAAACTGTCTGCTTAGTTCTTACATATTTGTCATGTGAGTGCCAGCACTATGTATCTTCAATTATCAGATTGCTTATAATAGTCACATATATTACTAATGACATTGAAGTTGATTTAAAAAAGTCATAAAGAATATTCACTTTTCAAAGTAAATTTGCACTTAGCTTAGTGAATGAGGTGAAGTTCTGCTGACTTTAAATGTCTGTTATTTAAAATCAGCAAAAATGTATATTTTCCTTGCATATGATGGGTATCCTTTGAAAAGTGAATTTTCTCTTAGATTTAACTCATTTGCTAAGATAAATGAAAATTCAATTTTACAAAGTGAAAATGCTCTATTCCTTTGGTAAATCAACCCCATTGTGTTTTTCTTCTGGTGCCTATTTCAGGAACTATGAATCTGGCAAAATGTAGTTTTTAATTTGAAAGTTTTTTATTGAGGGACAAAAGCTTAAAAAAAGTCTAAATCTACCTGACCTAACCTGATTCTAATGTTGATCCTTCCAGTATACTCTCCTCTAAACTAACCACTAAAATGTTACCTAATCCTTAGATTAACTTGAAGGGTCAGGGCTTGTTTATACCACATAGCGCATAATGCATGGCACATAACGTATGTAAGCTGGTGTGAGATGCGAACATGCGCTGCAATGTGTTGGTATAACAACATTGAAGTACTCACTTTTTCTTTTTTTCCCTTCTATGTTAACTCTATATGATACAGCGTAATTTGACACATTGCTGCACATTGTAAAGTCCTGTGATGAAATGATACCTGCAATATTTTATCACAATGCACACAAAACGCAGCATGTTGTTGTGATCAAGTCCTATACATAACATGGCTTTTTGTCTTGTCTTAGTGTTGGGACTGCTTTAAGCAATGCTGCTCAATGGAGCTGGTGTAAATGAGCTCTTAGTCTACCTAAAAGTGGTATTTTCATTATAAGTGCTCTCAAGCAGCGAGATCCCGCTGCCATAGTTTCTGCTGCATTTCAGATAATATCAAATAAATTCAAAATTAAACAATAAGTCCAAAATTCACTTAAAAATGTAATAAATGCTGTCCCCCAAAGAGCAACTGCTCCCACCGGTTGCTGGTCTTCTAAGTTGAATGTTGCTGTTGCTCAGCATTATGCAATCCCCTAAGGGCACACAATCAAGCCGCCTTGGACTCATGGTAGGTTCTGCTGGGCATCCTATGTTCTTCTATTGTCCTGTCATGGTATTCAAGATACAGAAGAGTTCATCATTTGACTTGTGGAAAGCGTGCACTCTGTGACATCTGTGGCTTCAAGCTCAACCATAAACTCTGAGGTGTCTGAGGAAGCAGTGCCTGTGAGCAACATGGTCGGTGGACTTAGGTGGGTGTAGAAGTTCCTCAGTAGGTATTTAAAAATAATGAATTGGTGAGGTGGTAGGAAGGAGTTTAGGTTTTGCACTTTAAAAAGTACCAAAGTATCATGCTATGTTGATTGGTTGGCTTTTCCTCTAGTAACTGTTTGTACATTTGTCCAAATCATTTGGTGGAGGGGTAATTATGGTGTGGGGTTGTTTTTCAGGGGTTGGGCTTGGCCCCTTAGTTCCAATGAAGGGAACTCTTATGCCCTGTACACACAGTCGGATTTTCCGACGGAAAATGTCCGATCGGATCGTGTTGTCGGAAAGTCCGACCGTGTGTGGGCTCCATCGGACTTTTTCCATCGGATTTTCCGACACACAAAGTTTGAGAGCAAGCTATAAAATTTTCCGACAACAAAATCCGATCGCGTCAATTCCGACCGTGTGTGGACAATTCCGACGCACAATGCATGCTCAGAAGAAATTCCAAGATGGAACTGCTCGGTCTGGTAAACTTAGCGTTCGGAATGGATATAGCACTTTCGTCAGGCTGCAATGTTTTAAATTAATTAATTAATGCAGCGCACTCTGTTTTTCTTTATAATGCGAGAAGAATGAAGTAGTTTTGCTGCTCATATTCACACAGAGTTATCACAAACTTCTTTCTTTATTATTTAGCAGGATTTCATCAATATATTTTGATTTGTCACATCTGACAAAAAAAGATATATGTTTTATTTTTTTTGGTTTGTATTTTTTTCAAGCCTGATTTTTTTTTTGTTTTTACTCCCAAATATTTTTGGGTGCGTTTTGTGTGTCAAGTTACCACAACACCATTATAATCTTGTATTATTTAATCTTAAGGAGATTGCTTGGTGTTGGTGTCCCTTGTTAATTTCACATTGTATTTTTGAAATGTACCTGCCTCCTCACAAACAAACTGTCCTTTTTGAAGGAAAAAACACATAGGCGAGTATAATTGAAACCAAAAAACCTTTATTAAGGGATCCGAAACAAACAAAGAGGGAGGCAACGCTGAAGAAACATCCGAAATTGGTGAAGCCTTTGGCCCCCAGGGCACACATCAATTATTTCCTGCCAAAATTGGTGGCCTGAGGAGTCCATATCTAAGGGAGTTCAATCTGGTCCAGAAGTCCAAGAGAATCATGAACAGCAGCAGATGACATGTATGTCCTCAGGCTGTGGTCATACAAGAGCCTGCATCTTTTGTCAGACCAGACTGAACCCAGGTCATCACTCTCTGGTCTTCCTTGGACGCTTCCTTCCATGCTGTGGCTCTGGTGGTGGAGTTGTGGCAGGAGGAGGAGGATGGTCCAACTCACACAGGTGGGTATTGGGTGTGATTTCGCCCCTCACCCCCTTAGTTAAGGCTTTATAAGGAATGTCCTCACACATGAGACGTTGACCCTCCTGCATGCCTGCAGTTTTGTGGCAGCCATGCAGGCAAAGGCCTCTTCAGGAGTGGGGGGGGGGCTCTCAGGGACGTAGAAGCCTCCTGAATCAGCCTGAGTGCTGAATCCTGCACGTTACTCCCCTTCCTGGGTTTTTTGTCTGGAAGGCGGAGGGGAGGGACCTGCAATTCTGTCAGGCTCCTACTGGGCCCGGCCTTCTCCTGGCTGCCACTTAGCCCCGCCTCCTCCTAGCAGCCACTAACCCCCACCTCCTCCTGGCTGCCACATTCCACAGCCTCCTCCTGTGTGCCACATTCCACAGCCACCTCCTGGCTGAGGTCTTCCGGTGTATGAAAAAGGGACATCGTTTTAGTTTTCTTCATCAATCACACACAATTTTCATATCATGACTATTGCAAATTGATTGTTAAGAAATATAACAGACTATCATTCTGAGCCCAGCATTTTTCATTCTTGTCCCAATTATTTATTTATTTATTTTATTTTAATTATTTTTGCCCACTACTGTCTATTGATATGTAAAACACTTTATTAAATCAGCAATTAGTGATCAATAATAACATCTAGTAAACATCATTTATTTATTGACCAGACATCTGTAGAAGAATGCTATACCTGGCTCCAGCTGGGCTCCTCCACTTCTTCCTGGCTGGAAGTCCCAGGTTGGACATCGGAAGCCTCAGCTGGGGTGGAAGATAGGGTGGAAGGAAGAGTGGAAGGAAGGGTTGAGATGGATTCCCTGACTTCAGTGTGGTCTGACAGAAATTGCAGTCTCTCATAGTACCACAGCCTGGGGACATAAACGTCATCTGCTGCAGCTCCTGATCTCTGGGAAACCTGGACCTTCTTGCGCTCCCTAAGATAAGTGCTCCTCAGGCCACCAATTTTGGCTTTTAAATAGAGGATGATTGCCGTGGGGACCACCGGCTTCACCAATGCCAGCAGTTTCTCCAGAGCTGCCTGCCTCTTTTATTTATTGTTGTGTTGGGGGTGTTTGATCTGCCACAGACAGGGCAGCTCCCTGTATTTGTCTATGAACAGGGGGAGGAAGTTGTGGTCATTGAAGCCATCCATTTTGTCTACATCTGTGAAGCTTGTACAAAACAGGTAAGTATTCAAGCTTGACAAAGGAAAAAATAATTCTTCATCTTGGAACTCTGCCAAAATAGACAATTGTACCCCACTTTCAAGCAATGTTTCATATTCCTATTTGTGCCATCAAATATCTGTGTGCTAAGCATACCTATTTTTTTTTAAATAGGGGAGAAAAGACTCAGAGGACACCACTCATCAGAAGAGACAACAGACCCCCACCTCATGAAGAAGGAGAAATTCCCCAAAGCCAACAGGAGGAGGAGGAGGGAGACGTAATCAAAATAGTCACCACAACAGGTGAGTGTCTGTGACTACAGGCTGAGGTAAGAGATGGATGCCGGCATATTTATAATACATGGTGTGTTTTTGTTTCTATATTTTTAGGTGATGTTGTGGATGAAGGACATTTCACCAGTGAGAGTGCCCAGATCCTGATCGGGGAGATCATGGGGTGTAATAGGGACTTGGAAAACATCCAGAAAAACATCAATGATGTTCAAAACAAAATGAAGAAGATCATTGATGTTTTAGGGAGAGTTTAAAACACCTCCAAATCCCTGACTTTTTTTTTTTTTTTAATTGAAACATTTTTTTGCACCTTTTTTGACATATTCTCGAAAAGCCAAATTTTGAAGATGCACACAGTGTGTCAACATGTGCTCTCTTCCATCACGAGAGATCAATGGACGTGTTTTGTGGGTGCAACCCCTTCCTCAATAATAAAGTAGCTGAGAGGAAGGGGTTGCACCCCCAAAACACGTCCCTTGATCCCCCATGATGGCAGCTAGCACATGTTGACATTCTGCAATTTGTGCGCATCTTCAAAATTTGGCTTTTCCAGGGGTGAATTCACCCCATCTGAACGCAATATCAAATACAGTTTATAAATACTCATGTCTGATATTGCCTTCCATTTCTATCAAAGTTGAACTTTGTAAGTTCCAGATTTGTGTATTTCTTGTTGGTTTTAAACATGCCTGTTTTACCTTAAATGGACATTTTTACTTTTATTAATGTGACCCAAAAAATTGTTATACAACAAACATGTTGGTTTTTTTTAAAAACCTTTTATAAATGCACATGTGACTGTGCTTGTATTAAAAAGATTGATAATCAAGAATGTGTGGATTCTTCTTTCAATGCTCCAAAACTTTTTTTGTGGAAAAACTGGTGTTTTCTGTGACAATAGGTGTTATTTCCTAAGGGCAAATCCACTTTGCACTACAAGTGCAGTTTCAGTGCAGTCTCAAGTGCACTTGTAGTGCAAAGTGTATTTTCCTTTAGTAAATAACACACAACAGTGCTTTCTAATGTTATGCAATCACGCCATTTTCAGGACTACACACATTTCAGTCAGGGTCAGCTAAAAGAAACACAAGCAGTAAATGTCAGCAAATATTTTAATAGGTAAACTAATTTTTTTTATTTAAAAAAATGCTCAGACATTGTCTAGCATATTGATGACCCCCCTACCCACAAAGTATTCAAGGTATCTTAGATGGACCTCGCGGGCACTCAGGAGGGGCAAGCCAGGACGCCCAGCCTCAAGCGCCGTCAGGTTTGGTTCATTTACAGGAATTCCGGCCTCAGGCCCAACTGAGGCAGCATAGTTGGCAGAATTTCACCTTAAAAAGTTGTGGAGAACACAGCATGCCAGGATGATATGATTCAGTTTATACTCCACCATGTGTATGAGTGTAAGAGATAGGCGGAACCGGCTGGCCATGATTCCAAATGTGTTCTCCACCAATCTTCTGGCTCTGGCCAGCCGGTAATTAAAAACCCTTTGGTCTGGGGTGAGGGTCCTCATCGGGAATGGCCGCATAAGATAGTCCCCCAGCGCAAATGCTTCATCCACAACGAAGACGAATGGGAGTCCTTCCACATTGTCTTCTGGAGGTGGCAAGTCCAAGCTGCTATTCTGGAGACTCCTGTAGAACTCCGTCTGGGCGATGACTCCACCATCTGACATCCGGCCATTCTTCCCCACGTCCACATACAGGAACTCATAAGTAGCCGACACCACCGCCAACATCACAATACTATTGAACCCCCTATAATTATAATAGTATGACCCCGAGTTGGGTGGTGGGACGATGTGGACGTGTTTCCCATCAATTGCCCCTCTGCAGTTAGGAAAGTCCCACCGCTGGGCAAAGTGGGAGGCCACAGTCTGCCATTCCTGTGGGTTGGAAGGAGACTGTGGAGTAAAACCAGAAAAAAAAATTTATCATTTTGCACATAAACATGGAAAGCAGATTAGACACAAACATTATTGGCCAACATCAGTATAACATTTATTTTAGCGAGTATTTAAAGACAAAGGTATAAGGTCCACCTATCAGATTCCTCCCCCCCTCATGGGCCATTTTATAAATTGTATGGGGGGAACGGAAATGTTTTGGACAGGTAACCCTCTCCACTTCATTGAAAGATGAATGCCTAAATAATGTGTATTACTGTCAGACTTACACGTACCTGACTGACGAACCCGATATAGCAGGGGAAGGCCTCCCGTACATATCTTTTTCCCGGCCCCTGATAGAGCAAACAGAAGGCACGGGAGCACAGAGTGGTATGAGAGCCTGCCGGGTGATTTGCAGGGATAAGGCCCAAGATCCTGATGCAAGCTGGTAGGAGATAATTGGTAGACTGAAGATCAGCTAACAGGTGCAGAGCAGGAGCAGAGCAGGCAGATCCGCTCACTAGCAAAGTTGGCAGCAGGCGGTCAGCACGGTACAAAAGGAGCAGGCAGATTCAAAGTCCAGGTCATAGGCAGGTTTGGCAGCAGGCGGTCGGCATGGTATAAGGGGTCAGGCAGGTTCAAAGTCGGAAGCAGGCTGGGGTCAGATGCAGGCGGATAGCAGGGAAGAGTCCAGTAAACAAGCCGGGTCACAGAGAGATCAGACTAGCAACCAGGCAAACAGGAAGTACGGGAACAAGAAGCTGATGATCGGACAGCACCGAGCACAGAATCCCAGCACCTTAAATAGAGCGACCGGTGCCAAACATTGTGTGCACGCGCGCGCCGACACGCCCAGGCACGCGCCCGCGCATTCCAGAGTGCCCAGCAATCGTCCTGTACTGAGATCCTCTCTGACAGTGCCCCCTCCTTAAGGGCAGCCTCCGGATGCCCAGCCAGGCCAGCCTATCCGCATGAGTGCTCCGAAAATCCCTTAAGAGTTCTTCAGCGTGCAAGTTAACTTCTGGTTCCCAAGAATTATCTTCTGGTCCATACCCCCTCCACTTGATTAAGTATTGGATTTGGTTGTGTCTCTTCCTGCAATCCAAAATTGCCTCCACCTCAAACTCTTCCTCGTTGTTGATAATTACGGGTTCAGGCGGGCCAGTATTGCGACCCAAAAAGGAATTAGGGGTAACGGGTTTAAGCAGGGACACATGAAAGACCGGATGGATCTTCAGTGAATTAGGTAAGTCCAGCTCATAGGTCACATCATTGATCTTCCTCTTGACTGAAAAGGGACCCATGAACCTAGGACCCAACTTCCTCGAGGGACAAGCCATCCTTAAGTTACTGGTAGACAGCCAGACCTGATTGCCAGGTTCTAACAACAGTTCTCCTCCATTCTTCCTGTCATACATCCTTTTATTGTATTCCTGGGTTCTAGCCATGGTTTCCTGCAATAATTTGTTGTTGTTGATGAAGAAGTTCATAGTTTCGGAGACTGCGGGAATCGCACATTCAGGTAAGGAGCCGGTCAAAAAGGATGGATGAAAACCATAGTTTGCAAAAAATGGTGTTTGTTTGATGGCCGAGGTGCACAGAGTTGTTGTAGGCAAACTCGGCAATAGGCAGAAGAGAGACCCAGTCGTTTTGTGAGAAAGCAGAAAAGCATTGAAGGTACTGTTATAGAGTCTGATTAGTTCTCTCCGTCTGCCCATTCGTCTGGGGATGATAGGCAGACGAGAAGGCCAATTCTATCTCAAGAGACCTACAGAGAGCTTTCCAAAACCTGGAAGTAAACTGAACCCCACGATCAGATACTATACTTGAGGGAACTCTGTGTAGATGCACAATTTACTTAATGAATATTTTTGCAGTCTCCAAAGCTGAAGGGGTACCCTTCATGGGTAGGAAGTGGGCCATTTTGGACAGTCTGTCTACAATGACGAAGATGGTAGAGTAGCCTTCTGCCAGCGGGAGCTCAACGATGAAGTCCATCAAAATCATTTTCCATGGCCTTTCCGGCACGGGTAAGGGTTTTAATAGGCCCCAGGCCTTCGCTCGGCTATTCTTGCTCCGAGCACAGGTGGTACAAGACTCCACAAAACTCTTGCAATCGCTTACCAGCTGGTGCCACCAAAAGGTACGTTGTACCAGCTCTGTTGTCTTCAAAACACCAAAATGCCCAGCCAACTTGTGGTCGTGGCAGAGTTCCAGTACTGCAATTCTCAGGTCCTCTGGGACCATGATTTTGTCCTTGTATCAGAACAGGCCGTCTTGCAAGCTTACATTGACTTCCACAGAAGGGGACCAACTCCTTGAGGCCTGTTTAATCCGGGATATGAGATCCCCCTGAAGAAGGAGGAAATTTCCAGCAGGGAGAATGGTGTCTGGAGGCAAAGACTCCCTGGAGTCATGAAACATACGGGATAATGCATCCGGTTTGATGTTCTTGGTGCCTGGTCTATACGTAATGTGGAATTGAAATCTAGAGAAGAACAGGGCCCACCTTGCCTGCCGTGGTCTCAATCTCTTGGTCGTTCTCAGATACTCTAGATTTTTATGGTCCGTGTAGACTAAAATGGGGTGAGCGGCCCCCTCCAATAAGTAGCGCCACTCTTCAAGTGCAGCTTTAATGGCCAACAGCTCCCGATCTCCTACATCATAATTTTATTCCGCATTGGAGAGTTTTCGTGAGAAGAAGGCTACGGGGTGAAGGAGAGCCTTGGCGCCTTGCCGCTGAGAAAGTACTGCCCCTACCGCGACCTCCGATGCATCCACTTCAAGGACAAACGGTAAGGCAGGGTCTGGGTGCTTCAGGATAGAAGCGGAGGTAAAAAGTTCCTTGAGCTTTTCAAAGGCCGATTGTGCCTGAGGGGACCAACAGAATTGATTCCCTTGTTTCGTCAGTTCTGTGATGGGGGCGATTATAGCAGAAAAACCCCTTATAAATTTCCGATAAAAATTGGCGAAGCCGACAAAGCGTTGGACCCAACCTTTGAAACAGCTCTGGCACGAGAGGTAAAGGATAGCGATTTTTGATGGTCACTTTATTGAGTTCTCTGTAATCGATGCAGGGTCGTAGCGAGTGATCCTTTTTCTCGACAAAGAAGATGCCGGCTCCGGCTGGTGATGTGGAAGGACGGATAAAGCCTCTCTTAAGATTTTCATCGATATACACCTTGAGGGTATCCAGCTCCTGCTCTGTTAAAGGGAATATTCTCCTTAAGGGAACTTCAGATCCAGGCAACAGCTCTATAGGACAGTCGTAAGGTCTATGGGGGGGAAGAGTCTCTGCCCCTTTTTTACTAAAGACATCGGAGAAGTCCCGGTAAGGAGCGGGAATCGCCTGCTGCGATTCCATGTCGGTGTCCAGACACAAGAGTTGACTGGGTTTCGCAGGAGTGCTGTACAAACAGTGCTGTTGGCAGTAACTGGAAAGGAACTTGATTTCCCCAGAAACCCAATCAATGCTAGGGTTATGAGCCTGCAACCAAGGCATTCCTAGAATAATAGGGAAGAGTGGTGAAGAAATGGCGTCCAGTCGGAGAAATTCCTGATGACAGGTGTTCATGATAGCCAGCAGTGGGATGGTTTCCTGGGTGACCGGACCAGAGCTAAGGGTGGAACCATCAGCGAGGTGGACAGCAAGTCCCTGCGACTTTGATCAGAGAGGGATGCGGTGATGGGCCGCAAAGGTGAGATCAATGAAGCAACTGCAAGCTCATGAATCAATAATGACCGAGGTGGGCAGATCCTGTCCTGGAAGCTGGAGGATAATGGAGAGAGCCAGATGGTTAGCAAGGTTAGGCAAGGCAGGTGCAAACTTAGAAGTAGCTGAAAGAGACTTACGTGTCTTATTTGGGCAAGATCTCACGTAGTGACCCGATTCTCCGCAATACATGCATAAAATATTGACTCGTCGGCGCTGTCGTTCTTCGGGGGTGAGGGATGGGCGGAGAAGCCCCAGTTGCATCAGTTCAGAGTATCAATGGCTGAGGTAGCTGGTGCATGAAGACTTTGGCCTACAGAGCTGGTAGCACTAGGGACCTTGGGGAGGACCCAAGTGGGACGGAACTGGTTGACAGACCTCTCAGAACGACGCTCTCTCAAGTGCCGATCAATCTGCACAGACAGGTTAATAAGGTCTTCCAGAGTTTGGGGTACACCAACCTGTGCCAGTTCGTCTTTGAGTGAATCGGATAACCCCAAACGGAATTGATAACGCAGGGCCGCATCATTCCAGTCCGTATCCGAACTCCAACGCCTAAATTCCAGAACATAGTCTTCTGCGGGCCTGTGCCCTTGTTGTAAGGCGTGTAAAGCGGATTCAGCAGTGGCTTTTAACTTAGGATCCTCATACAATTGAGACATTGCGGTAAAGAAAGTATCCAAGCTATCCAAAAAGGTTGATTTTTGCTCCAGAAGGCGGTGGGCCCAGGTCTGTGGTTCTCCAGATAGAAGGGAGATGACAAAACCCACCTTGGTTGCTTCTAAGGAAAAGGTGCGTGGTTGCAAGGCAAAGTAAAGTTTGCAGGCGTTGCAAAATGCTCGATATTTATTGCGTTCGCCGGTAAACCTTTCGGGTGTAGGGACCCTGGGTTCGGGGGGTAACATAACCACTGAGGGTGCGGATGAGAGTCCAGCAGCGGAAACAACTTGCGGGTTAGCTGGTGAGGACAACACCTGAACTCGTTCCTCCAGTCTGGTATAACCCTCTTGAAGGCTCTTCACAGCCTGTGTGAGGCCCGCCAGGTGTCTGCATAGTTCCTCCATGGGAGAGGTCCCCTGCTCGGGCTCAGACATGGCTGTCCGATACTGTCAGACTTACACATACCTGACTGACGAACCCGATATAGCAGGGGAAGGCCTCCCGTACGTATCTGGTTCCCGGCCCCTGATAGAGCAAACAGAAGGCACGGGAGCACAGAGTGGTATGAGAGCCTGGCGGGTAATTTGCAGGGATAAGGCCCAAAATCCTGATGCAAGCTGGTAGGAGATAATTGGTAGTCTGAAGATCAGCTAACAGGTACAGAGCAGGAGCAGAGCAGGCAGATCCGGTCACTAGCAAAGTTGGCAGCAGGCGGTCAGCACGGTACAAGAGGAGCAGGCAGATTCAAAGTCCAGGTCACAGGCAGGTTTGGCAGCAGGCGGTCGGCACGGTACAAGGGGTCAGGCAGGTTCAAAGTCGGAGGCAGGCCGGGGTCAGATGCAGGCGGATAGCAGGGAAGAGTCCAGTAAACAAGCCGGGTCACAGAGAGATCAGTCTAGCACACAGGCAAACAGGAAGTACGGGAACAGGAAGCTGATGATCGGACAGCACGGAGCACAGAATCCCAGCACCTTAAATAGAGTGACCGGCGCCAAACATCGCGTGCACGCGCGCGCCGACGCGCCCAGGCGCGCGTTTGCACACTCCAGAGTGCCCAGCAATCGTCCTGTACCATGATCCTCTCTGACAATTACTTTGGCCAGCCCCTCCTTACTTTACACTATTGGCAGCCCACTGGACAGGTAAGAAGTGTCATAATACAAATATATAAATACACACTGTACACATTTGAGCACATTTTTACATTCTGTTATTACCTATCAAGATAATAATAGGATACAAAAACTTTAAACAGTACCATTTGAAAGTATTCAGGCAGGCCCTTGCACTATATGCTTTGGGGAATTCATTCATAAATCTGACCACAAAAGAGGTGGGTATAGTGTGTATGGGTTTGGCAAAGTCAGCAGATAGAGGATTGGTATCAGCTGAGTAAGCAGTTGGGGGGAGGGAGGGTTCCAAATTATTTTGGGAGACCAAAAAAAAAGCCTATGGCACTCTGCCTGAATTTGAAGCACACATCACAAATGTATACATTTTAGGGGGTGTTTAGGGTAAAGCACTACTATGGATCTGACAAAATACATTGTTAAGTGACTACACGAGGTGAATATAGGGCCAGGAGAGCATGCTGGGGAGGTAAGTGAAGGAAAATATGTATGAAGGACAAAAAAAAATTACATAAAAATCCAGCATGCATGAAGACAAAGGGGACATTCACAGCATATTACAATCATGGTAATTAGGGAATGAGGAAAGAAATACAATATATTAACAAACATTCTATACAATAAAATGTGATGGTAAAGGATAAAAATCTTACCTTAATATACTCCTTCTGCAGGACCTGAATGATGGCAGAACAGGTCTCTGGGATAATGATCCCCAGAGCCTGGGGGGAGATGCCTGTCGAGAACTTAAGGTCCTGCAGGCTTCTCCCCGTCGAAATACCACAGGGTGGCGACGAACCTCTGCTCCGGAGTGATGGCTTGCCTCATGCAGGTATCCTGCCTGCTGATATAGGGGGTCAGCAAAGCCAACAAACGGTGAAATACGGGGTCCGTCATCTGGAGAAAGTTCCTGAAATCATCAGGATTATTCTCACGGATCTCACGGAGCAAAGGCATATGACAGAACTGGTCACGCTGGAGCAACCAATTCTTGGTCCATGAACTCCTCCCCACCCTGTTCATGGACTGGACTTGTGTCAAGGTAAGGACCCCAACACCAAGCCCCCGCACAGCACGAACTCTATGAGGAGTACGTATACGCAACATGGCTAGAAAACGGTCGGCTGCTCAGAACGAAGTAACAGAACGCACTGAAGAACAGCAAGGCCTGTGAAGAGCGGCCTGAAAATCAACGAACGAACACAATGACAGGTCAATTGTACTCGCTGCACGCACTGAAGAAAAGATACAAACCCACAAGCACAAACTGAACAGCAGAAAACGATCTGAAAACCACGAGTCTGAAAAAACGCGAATCGTCTCTCACCAAACTTTTACTAACACGAGATTAGCAAAAGGAGCCCAAAGGGTGCTGCGCTTGGTTCTGAACTGCCCTTTTATAGTCTCGTCGTACGTGGTGTACTTGACCGTGTTCTTGGCGATCGGAAATTCCGACAACTTTGTGCGACAGTGTGTATGCAAAACAAGTTTGAGCCAACATTCGTCAGAAAAAATCCATGGATTTTGTTGTCGGAATGTCCAATCAATGTCCGATCGTGTGTACGGGGTATTACAGCGTCAGCATACCATGACATTTTGGACAATTTTATGCTCCCAACTTTGTGGGAACAGTTTGGCGATGGCCTCTTCCTGTTCCAACATGACGGCACACATGTGCAAAAATCAAGATCCATAAAGACATGGATGGATGGAGTTTGGGGTGGAGGAACTTGACTAGTCTGCACAGAGTTCTGACCTCAACCCGATAGAACACCTTTGGGATGAATTAGAGCAGAGACTGCGAGCCAGGCCTTCTCGTCCAAAATCAGTGCCTGATCTCACAAATGCGCTTCTGGTCAAACATTCCCATAAACACACTCCTAAACCTTGTGGAGAGCCTTTCCAGAGGAGTTGAAGCTGTTGTAGCTGCAAAGGATGGGCCAACTCAATATTGAACCCTACGGTCTAAGTCTGGGATGCCATTAAAATTCATGTGCGTGTAAAGGCAGGCGGCCCAATACTTTTGACAATATAGTATATATATATATATATATGCTTTGTATCCTACATGACAAAGGATTCCCAGAGCGACATGGTTTCTGATTTACTCTGTCTATTTAAAACTACTTACACATCCCTATGGGGGGGGGTAAGATAGAGCGAGGTATTCACATCACACAGTAGGCATGTGCTTTGTGAAAGATTAAGAGTAGATGGGCAGGTATATAACACCATGTCTTTCATACCTTCAGCTCTGAAGTCAGCATGGGAGGCAAAAGTACAGGGAAAACTGTACTATCCAAAGTATATAAAAGCCATCCTGTATGGCTGTATGTGGAAAGCCAGCATGCAGTAACTACTCGGCAAAGGTAAATAGATAATATCCTCTATAAAGCTAATAAAATGATGGTGCCCAGACTTAAGTTTTATTTTGTTGTCTGTCCATCGGTCCAGCCTGTGCAAATAATGGTGCACATTCTGCCTATTACCATCAATGACTTAAACCATCCCTGGACAGAACTTATTTCAATTTACTCCTTATTTTTTATACAAGGAAGTAAAGGACTATGGATGTTGGTAAAAGCCCTTGACATTACTTAGTGATCGATAATCATTATCAATTACTGCTTTGACCCTACCTTTTTTCAAAATCAGCTCATGTATACACAATGCCGTTGTGTGTATTGTATTTAGTAAAGTATTGACTGATTTCTTACAATTATATACAAGGAAAAAAAAACATGCACTGCTAAAGATCTATCTAAATGCAATCTATTTACGGCATAATAAAACAGAATCTAGTTTCAAAATCCATATCATCATTCTTCCATGGCCTATACAAAAACACCAAAGATCATTCATATGGGAGTTCAAATTTAACCATATTTAGGCTGATATAATAAAGCAGGGCAGAGTGCAGTAACCTAATAAAAGCCAATCAGATTTCAGTTTAAAGTCCTTAGGTCAGCAAAAGATGAATGCTCTACGTCTGTTCAAAATTACTGCACCTAAAGTGTACATGCGGCAATTTTTATTTTTTATTTTTTATATTTTTTTGGTATTAAATAGAGAGGGGAACACCTGTCATTAAAGAAGTTTTTTCCACTTCCTGTTCTGATAAAAACAGTTTCACAAGCCAAGAACTGATGTTAAATTTGCAGCAGTATCAAAGACATAAACAAATGGCTAACACCCCTCTAAGCTTTTTATTGCTGGATGGGTCCCTGTTGCAGAATTGGCCTCACCTACTGTCTAGTGAAAGGATAAGAATTGAGGGGAAATCTATATAATATACTCTTAGACACGAGTATAAACCTGACATGGATTCTAACCTTTCTCTAATTAATCCAAAGTTAAAAAAAAAAAGTTTTGCCAGGACATACACTTTACCACAAACAAGCACACTTTGTGACTGGAGCAAGAAAGGTTTCCTCTCCGTCAGGATGGAAACTAGCAGTCTCAATATTACAGAAGCCTTTACAAGTACAACACAGCAAAGGTTAAAGTGGAGCTTAACCCCCCAAAATTTGTTCTGTTTAAATACCCCTTCCACTGCAAGCAGAATTGTGGATAATTTTTTTTTGCCATCTATTTTTTGCCCTGCCCTGTGCCACCATTGCTGCCTTGCCTAGAATGACGTGTTCAGCCTGCAGCCTCCTCAAATACTTACAGTACTTCTCCCAGGAGGCTGAAGTGGTGTTGGTGGGGAGGATGTGCCAGATGTGTCACTGGAGCTAGCTACCTGCTGTCGGAGAAGGCAGCCAGCTGAAGAGGACCAAGATGGTGGAACAGGACCTGCTGTATGCTGCCAAACAACAGATTACTGCAGGAAAAGGCCGGATTCACTGTGGGGGTAAATATGTGGTTTGAAGAGAAACCAAGATACAAATAAGAGAGAAAGGAAAGGATGGGGGGTGGGGTTTGAGGGAGTTTATTCACTCAGTTAGCCTATGGGGTAAGGAATTAGCAGACCCTATACACTTTCACCTGCTCCCTGTTTATGGGCAGCAGGACTTCATTGTCCCCATGTGCAAAGCAGGATGGACAGACAGGCCATTTTGTGTGGCCACCACTATTTTCCAGCACTGCCTTAACCCTCTTGGGCATGGCGTTCACCAGAGCTTCACAGGTTGCCAATGGAATCCTCTTCCACTCCCCCATGACGACATCACAGAGCTGGTGGATGTTAGAGACCTTTCACTCCTCCATTTTCTGTTTGAGGATGCCCCACAGATGCTCAATAGGGTTTAGGTCTGGAGACATGCTTGGCCAGTCCATCACCTTTACCCTCATCTTCTTAAGCAAGGCAGTAGTCATCTTGGAGGTGTGTTTGGGGTCGTTATCATGTTGGAATACTGCCCTGAAGGGAGGGGATCATGCTTTACTTCAGTATGTCACAGTGCATGTTGGCATTCATGGTTCCCTCAATGAAGTGTAGCTCCCCATTGCCAACAGCACTCATGCAGCCCCAGACTATGACACTCGCACCACCATGCTTGACTGTAGGCAAGACACACTTGTCTTTGTACTCCTCGCTTGGTTGCGGCCACACACGCTTGACACTATCTGAACCAAAAAAGTTTATCTTGGTCTCATCAGACCACAGGTTCACGGACACCGTTCCAGTAATTTGTGTCCTTAGTCTGCTTTTCTTCAGCAAACTGTTTGCAGCCTTTCTTGTGCATCATCTTTAGAAGAGGCTTCCTTCTGGGACAACAGCCATGCAGACCAATTTGATGCAGTGGTCTGAGCACTGACAGGCTGATCCCCCCCACCCCTTTAACCTCTGCAGCAATGCTTGCAACACTCATAGGTCTATTTCCCAAAGACAACCTCTGGATATGATGCTGAGCACGTGCACTCAACTTCTTTGGTCGACCATGACAAGGCCTGTTCTGAGTGGAACCTGTCCTGTTAAACCGCTGTATGGTCTTGGCCACCGTGCTGCAGCTCAGTTTCAGGGTCTTGGCAGTCTTCTTATAGCCTAGGCCATCTTTCTGTAGAGCAACAATTCTTTTTTTTCAGATTGTCAGAGCGTTTTTTTGCCATGAGGTGCCATGTTGAACTTCCAGTGACCAGTATGAAGAGTAAGAGCGATCACATGACACATGTCACATGATATATATATATATATATATATATATACACACACACACACACACACACACACACACACACAGTACATATATATATTTTTATTTCTATACTATGTAATTTTGGGAAAGAAGGTCTAGGGAGGAGTGGTGCTGTGTGTTCCACTTAGCAGATGAACTGCCATTATAGTAGTTAGCTTTTAGCACAGAGTTAGGACCTTTTTTGTCATCAGTCAATTGTGGTGATTACTTGGCTATTCTGTAAGTGTTTCCACTCTATACCATACACATGAGGGGCTTATGTAGCAGGGTGTCCCATCTAGCTAACAGAACTTCAGGTACGTGACCTTTTCTTCTGCCAAGCTCACACTGCATGGTCTTGGCCGCTGTGCTGCAGCTCAGTTTCAGGGTCTTGGCAATCTTCTTGTAGCCTAGGCCATCTTTATGTAGAGCAACAATTATTGTTTTCAGATCCTGAGAGAGTTCTTCGCCATGAGGTGCCATGTTGAACTTCCAGTGACCAGTATGAGAGAGTGAGAGCAATAACACCAAATTTAACACACCCGCTCCCCATTCACACCTGAGAACTTGTAACACTAACGAGTCACATGACACCGAGGAGGGAAAATGGCTAATTGGGTCCAATTTGGACATTTTTACTTAGGGGTGTACTCACTTTTGTTGCCAGCAGTTTAGACATTAATGGCTGTGTGTTGAGTTATTTTGAGAAGACAGCAAATTTACATTGTTATACAATCTGTACACTCACTATTTTACATTGTAGCAAAGTGTCATTTCTCCACTGTTGTCACATGAAAAGATAGAATAAAATATTTACAAAAATGGGTGTACCTGTACGTCCCCTTTAAATGGTGGGGCTAGCGGGCGCAGCATCTCCCGGCGATTGTGTCATGGAGCTGCAGAATGGGAAAGTGCCTATGTAAACAAAGCATTTCCCCGTTCTGCCTTGTGACTTGACAGAGATCACTGCTCCCTGTCATCGGGAGCAGTGATCGCTGTCATGTGAGTTGAAGCCCATCCCCCCCACAGTTAGAATCACTCCCTAGGACACACTTAACCGCTTGATTGCCCCCTAGTGGTTAACCCCTTCTCTGCCAGTGTCAATGGCACAGTAATCAGTGCATTTTTAAATTACAATACTCCCAAAATAGTGTCAAAAGTGTCCGATGTGTCCGTCATAATGTCGTAGTCATGATAAAAATCGCAGATTGCCGCCATTACTAATAAAAATTTTTTTTATAAAAATGCCATCAAACTATCCCCTATTTTGTAGACGCTCTAACTTTTGCGCAAACCAATCAATATACGCTTATTGCGATTTTTTTACCAAAAATATGTAGAAGAATACATATCGGCCTAAACTGAGGAAAAAAATAGATTTTTTATATATTTTTGGGGGATATTTATTATAGCAAAAAGTAAAAAACATTGCTTTTTATTTAAAATTGTCACTCTTTTTTTTGTTTATAGCCCAAAAAATAAAAACCACAGAGGTGATCAAATACCACCAAAAGAAAGCTCTATTTGTGGGAAAAAAGGGACGTCAATTTTGTTTGGGTGCAACGTTGCACGACCGCGCAATTGTCAGTTAAAGCGACGCAGTGCCGAATCGCAAAAAGTGCTGTGGTCAAGAAGGGGGTAAAATCTTCCGGGGCTGAAGCAGTTAAATATGTTGCATTTTTATAGTTAAAACTTCAATACCTTCACTAGAATTCATTAGGTGAGAATAAGTAGTGTTAAAGGAAATGCACTGTCATTGAAACAAGTGACATTTTCCCGATAATTAAAAGAGATCTTGGCATTTATTAGCCATAGGCTTTAAACATAATGTACGGTAATCATTTCTAGTGATCATTTTTGGACTGGATGCTACAGCGATACCATAAGCCACTAGGAATGTTAACAATGCCGACTGATTTTTTTTCTCAATCAGCCATAAATATCTTTAAAGTCTCATTGACAGTGGTTTATTGTAAAATGCTGTTTCTCCTGAAAGGGGAAAATCAGAGTTAAAAACTCAACTAACTTGTGTTTTTTCAAACTAGCAGAGTTTAGCAGTGTTTGCGAGTTTATTTATTTCTTTGGCCAGAATTCTAATTTATTCTGGCTTTTAAAATGAATAAACGATGACGTGCTAAACGCGCCTAGCGTTTAGGTGAGTTTAGGTGCGTTTAGCAGCGATAAGTGTTTTTTTTTTGCCAAAACTCTGCTGCTGCTTCTGGACGCACTGGCTGTGTTTTTTTTTTTCTGCCTCAAAACTCTCCTGCCACTAAATGCTGCCAAAAGCTTATGGGGTTGATTTACTAAAGGCAAGCAGACTGTGCACTTTGCAAAGTGCAGTTGCTCCAGAGCTTAGTAAATGAGCAGAAGATTTGCTAACTTTAATTATTCAATTGTGTGCAGGCAAAAATGCTGTTTTTTTATTTTTATTTTCCTTGCACATGATGCAGAGTGCAAGAAAAACTGAAATGGAAGGCGTGCGCACCTAGTGCATTATCAGAGATAATTTAATAATAAGAAATTTTTGCATAAAAGTGGCGACTCACAAAATGCAACTGACAAAAGGCCATAAACACAGTGCATGGATATGCACAGAATATGGGGTACAGCTAACACGCTTGGGGGGGGGGGGGGTGAACCCCCTTCCTCAGAGCTAGGCTAGTCTCGTACACCATGGGCAAGTGCTTTTATAGGGAATGGTAGAATTGAAAATTGCATGCCAAAAAGCCACGCCCTCAAAGGGGTGGGAAAACAAACTAAAAAAAAATTATTTTGTATCACCGTGAAACTGCTTATGCAAAAAATTGCTGATTAGTAACTATTAATAAGAAATTTAATTATATATATATATATATATATATATATATATATATATATATATATAGAGGCATACCCCACTTTTAAGTACACAATGGGGTTTATTTACTAAAGCTGAAAAGTGCAAAATCAGGCTCACTTCTCCATAGAAACCAATATATATATATATATATATATATATATATATATATACAGTATATATATATATATTTTTTTTTTTTTTTCCGCACTAATGTAAAAACAACAAAATCCATGTCATAACCCTATATCCAAAGTATCCAAAACAAAAAACTCCACCATAAGTACACAAATAAATAAATAATGATGATTCATTCAAATCCATGATAAATTGCACATTCATTTATATTTAGTCAGATGAATACAGGTGTAGAAACAAATAAGCAAAAAAGCAAAAAAGGATGCAGGATTGATAAGTGGGTGAATCCATGTCTCACCTCTCCATGCCTGAAGTAGCTGGGGGGGGGGCACTCAGAGATGTCCAAAATCCGCACACTGGAGTCACCCGAATGAAAACATCAGAAATGCCAGGAACAGGGGGAAAACCCCAACAGACGCCAGTGGGATCATTCCTGCTGCAGTGCGTCGATGAGCGCTCGATGTCACACAGGCATCCAAGTTGCTGCCTCCTCTGGCCTCTGTCCAGCTCCCTAGCATATTATAATTACAAATTAGAGTTACTAGTGCTATGCTCTGGTCCATATATTCCTTATATGTTCTGTAAATAAATAAATTCTGGAGCTGGCACTTTTGAGTTCAGCCAAATATAAAAGTGTATCTAAAACAAATCTTTATTTTGGATAGCATGGGGATGGGTTAGAACCCCTGTTTTTTAGATTGTAGGAATGCACACCAAACAATCCAACCATGCCTAGTCACTAGCACTACAGCATCCACTGGGCTAAAATAAAAATTTCAAGAAAGAGTTAGACCAGCACTGTGTGTGGGTAGGTGCAGTGTAGTGCAGCTGCAGAAAACACTCCCAGTGCAGAGAAACAGAAATCTATTATAACTGAAATTCGTCAGTACAGAACAGGCCTGGTGGGAAGGCAACCCAACTGGGAGCACTCGCATGTAACAGCGATGTGTCCATAGAAGTAGGTCTCAGATAGCCTCAGAGGCTTCCAGATAGGTTGGCTAGTCTCTGCACTTTCCCCAATCCTCTGGAGCCTCTCCTTGATGCTAAGCACTTTCCCTGCCAGACAAATAACCTGTCCCTACTCCAGCCAGATGCAAAATGCGTTCCAAGCCTGGCTGCCAGCATCTTAAATAGTCTCTGTCTGACCCAAGATGGCTGCCAGAGCTGCATGTGATGCCAGCATCCAAACAGTTCCTCTTGACTTCCTCTCCCTCTGCAATGTCGCTACGATTGACCTCCACCTACAGTGGAAAAAGAAGACTGCACCGACCTACAGGTGAGCTTCACAAAATGTGCAGAATTAGCTCTTTTAACCACTTCAGCCCAGGAAGGATTTACCCCCTTAATGACCAGGCCATTTTTTGCGATACAGAACTGCGCCGCTTTAACAGACAATTGCGCAGTCGTGCGACGCTGTACCCAAACAAAATGGATGTCCTTTTTTTCCCACAGATAGATCTTTCTTTTGTTGGTATTTGATCACCTCTGCGTTTTTTTTTTTTTATATATAAACAAAAAAGGAGCGACAATTTTGAAAAAAAAAATGTTTTTTTTCCACTATCTGCTATAAAACATTTCCAAAAACAAAAAACAAAAAAAAAAAAAAAAAACATATTCATCAATTTAGACCAATATGTATTCTTCTACATATTTTTGATAAAAAATCCCAATAAGTGTATATTGATTAGTTTGCGCAAAATTTATAGCGTCTACAAAATAGGGGATAGATTTATGGCATTTTTATTATTTATTTCTCTTTTACTAATAATGGCGGTGATCAGGGATTTTTAGCAGGACTGTGACATTGCGGTGAACAGATCGGACACCTAATGGACATTTTGGACACTTTTTTGGGAACCAGTGACATTACTACAGTAATCAGTGCTAAAAAATATGCACTGTTATTGTAGTAATGACAGTGGCAGGGAAGTGGTTAACATCAGGGGCGATCAAGGGGTTAACTGTGTTCCCTCACTGTGTGTTCTAACTGCATAGGGGAAGGGCTCAGCATAGCAGAAAGACAGGATCTGTGTGATCTCCCCTGCCAGAATGGAGATTTGCCTTGTTTACACAGGCAGATCCCCGTTCTGTCACTGCGGGGAACGCTCGCTGAATGGCTCCCCCGCTAGTCAATGGGAGCTCGCGCACACACAGATCGCCGTGTACGAGCCCGACATACACCTATGGCGATTTGCACAGCCAAGCCATCCTGCCACAGTATAACTGCAGCGGCTGTTTGGCAAGCGGTTAATTAAATATTATTAGATAATGAATCAATAATCAAATTTCAATCAGCGCCACTACACTATACTAAACTAAAGTTGCTGCTGCCACTGCAAAAAGTGCTTTTACTACCCTTACTTGAAACTAAAACCCCAAAAACTGGTGCTGCGCTACTTAACTGCCTACAATGTATATCTGTGCATTAATAAACTATCTACATACAGTGCAGGATTATATAGTCTCGCCTTGACTATTGCAACTCCCTTCTCAGTGGCCTACCTCTCCATAGGCTATCCCCTCTTCAGTCTATCATGAATGCTGCTGCCAGACTTATCCACCTCACCAACCGCTCAGTGTCTGCCAATCCTCTACTCCAATCCCTACACTGGCTCCCAATCATCCAGCGAATTAAATTCAAAATACTAACCACAACATACAAAGCCATTCACAACTCTGCCCTGAGTTACATCACCAATCTTGTCTCCAAATATCACCCAAATCGACCTCTCCGCTCTTCTTAAGACCTGCTTTCAAGCTCTCTCATCTCCTCCTCCCATGCTCATCTCCAGGATTTTTCCAGAGCCTCTCCCATCCTCTGGAACTCCCTACCTCCATCTATCCAGGTATCCCCTACTCTTGCTACCTTCAGGCGATCCCTGAAAACTCATCTCTTCAGGAAAGCCTATCACGTCTCCAACTAATCTCTTACCACTTCCAACAGCTCATTCCCCACAGTTACAACCTTTTGTACCACCTGCCCCACCCTATTAGATTGTAAGCTCTTCTGAACAGGGCCATCTTAAGCCTCTTGTATTTTATTGTATTATAACTGTATTGTCTCCCTTTTATATTGTAAAGCGCTGCATAAACTGTTGGGGCTATATAAATCCTGTATAATAATAATAATAATAATAATAATATAATAATATACAATTAATCAATATATTATAAAGTACCGAATCCTGTGACATTGGTGATATGCCAATATAATAAGTAATAAAAAAAACTACAAAATGTTCATATATTCATAAATATCAGTGGAAAAAGTCCTTTGATCTTTACAAAATTCCCATAAAGTGCTATTCCACCACAATGTGAAGAAATGAAATCCACAGTGTTCTAGTGCACTCCTCCACCAGTGTGCTCTGGCCGCACACCTAACATTACGACCCCTGTTTCACCAGCAGGTCATAATCAGTTGTTCCCCTCGGGGAAAAATATAGGATCTGTATAATGTGCTGTTCCTCAGTATCTCCTACTGCTTCCTGCCGACTCCCTGAACCTCAGGTGCACGCAGGGATATTATATAATATATAAAGAGGAACAAAATACAGGATCTAGCGCTCTCCGTTTGATAAAAGGTTTAATTTCAATAAGAAGGGTATAAGAGAACACTTACACATAGCTCACTTGAGCAGTGCTGGCTTTAAAACACATATCATAAAATCCTGACTTTCCGAGATAGCCACGGGATAATGTCAGACAAGCAGGCTTCGCTCCTATATGCGTAGACTTCATCAGTAGGGGTCTATGAAGTCTACGCCCAGAAATGTAACATGTATAGGGGGCAAAGCCTGCTTGTCTGCTGTCCTCCCGCAGTCATCTCGATAAGTGCATGCTTCACCCCCTATACACGTTACGTCTCTGGGCGTAGACTTCATCAGTAGGGTTTTACAAAGTCTACGCCCAGAAATGTAATGCGTATAGGAGGTGAAGCCTGCTTGTCTGACTTCATCCCGCGGCCATCTTGATAAGTGAGGATTTTATGACATGTGTTTTAAAGCTAGCACTGCTTAAGTGATCTATTTGTGCGTGCACTCCTATACCATTATTGAAATTAAACCTTTTATCAAACAGAGCGCACTAGATCCTGTATTTTGTTCCTCTTTATATATCATATATCTCCGAGTGCACCTGAAGTTTAGGGAGCCAGCAGGAGGCAGCAGGAGATAGGGAGGGACAGCACGTTATACAAATCCTATATTTTTCCCTGAGGGAAACAGCTGATTATGACCCGCTGGTGAAACAGGGGTCGTAATGTGAGGTGAGTGGCCAGAGCACACTGGTGGAGGAGAGCATTAGAACACTGACATTTCTTCGCACTGTGGTGGAATAGCACTTTTTGGGAATTTTGTAACGATCAAATGACTTTTTCCACCGATATTTATGAATATATGACAAGAATTGTATGCATTCCCTACTTTATTTAAAAGAAAAAGTTCGATACTCTTGACTATGCTTTCATATGGTAACCCCTGCCAGATTGAAATAATCTCTGCCATATCCACCCTCACAGATGCAGCAAAGAATTTCAAAAAGACAACCTGGTGTGAGGTTTGTTTATATGTTAGGAGAATTGCTGTATTACCATTCATTCCTTTCTTCAGTTTTCTATGTAATATGTTCCTCTTCCCTTCAGAATATCAATGTAATAAGTTTGCAGCTCCCACGTATCTTTTGTAGGAAAATGATAGTTCCCCTGTTTCTTCTCTGGTCCCCTTTCCTAGGAAACTGGAACTGGGTGAATACATTGCATGCAGGTAGGTTGTCAATATAAAATAAATGTGAAAGCTGCGCTTAGAACAATCGTTTAGGTATGCTGCCCCCCTAAAGGAGCTTCCCTAAGGATTCTCCGCTGATTATTTGAATTAAATTGAAAAGGGGTATGGCGCTCCCTATGGGGTTGAATGGGTTAATGTATGGGGGGGGTTTAGGTTATGTTATATCCCCAGGTGATTTCCCCCACTATGATCCTAGTAGAGGTACCTAATACCAGCAGGAAAAATTAGTTACCAAAATTATAGCTCTATAATTATATATATATAACAGCAAAAGTAAATAAATGATTAGACAAGGAGCTGTCTTCAATGGTAGTTCGAACAAACCCTATAAGTAAGGGATGTGTGCTGAGGCCCCTACAGCTGTGATAGGTCTGCACCATATACCACCACAAAGTGAAGTGGCTATAACATATAAATGTAAAACATATATGTGCTCTACTAGTGCAAATAGTACCCAAAGCATATAATAAACTCTGCCTAAACAGTGCAAATAAATGTATAAATATAAATGTATTGCAAAGAAATACACATCATAATCAAAGTCCAGTGATCAAATAATTGCATCTCGAACTAGTTAGTGCAGAAAAGAATCAATTAAAAATTTTTTGTGATTATAGTCCTTAGAGTGAAAAAACTGTTCAAACCCAGTGTTCCAAGCAATTTTCTTAGCAAAAGAAAACCGTGACTTGAGTGCTCTCAGATAGTTCCTGTGACTTTTGTGCTCCCCCTTATGGGTCCCCACTCACCGAATCCAACAGCCCCAGAAGGGGCAACCAGCGTAGGGTATCTCAATCACGATCTCCTCTCCACACCAATCATGTAGGGCATTTGGGATGGTTTCCGTGCTGTTGGTTTTCCCAATGGCTTCCCGGATCCACCAGCCCCAGACGGGGCAGACTGCATGGGGTATTACTATCCCAATCTCCTCTCCACCACAGTCCTACTGAGCATCCGGGTATTTTCCTTACTATTGAGTTAAGGTGTTCACAATGGCTCCCTCATAGAAAGAAAAAATAGGAGGCTCCCATGGTGTAGTAAGTATAAGAACTTTTTATTAAAAAAAACTCCATCAGCATTCAAAGGAGTTAACATTAAAAACAAAAGATAAACTAAATAGATTAAAAAATGCAGCAGTTTGCTACCACAGGGTACAGATATGTGCCTGAGAACAGGCCCGTAATGGAATAGATGCGTACCGCTGGTTGGAGCTGTTTGCGCTCCACCTGCGTTCCAAACAGGGTCCGTACCCGGAAGTGACGTAGCGTGCGTGGCACCGTCGTACGCGTTTCGTCATTGACGTCTTCAGCGACGGTGCCAGCACGCCACGCGCTACGTCCATTAGTAGGGAGCCGCCGATCTAGTCACACCCCCTTTACCTAAGGTGTCCAATCATCTCGTGACGAGGCGGAGTGGCACTCCCACCTTATCTGAAGTGTCAGCAGAGGTGATTCCATCAACATTTCTTACAGACACCGTATGGCTTGTATTGTGAGCCCAGCTTATGGTTAAAAGGCTATATTGCCACCACAATAATAAATCCGTTATTCCTAAATCAATTAAAAATAAAATAAAAAATAGAAAAAATATATATGAAAAATATATAAAAAATAGAAAAAAATAGAAAAATATATAAAAAATATATATAAAATTATATAAAAAAATAAAAAAATTACATAGACATAAATAGGACCGCATTAGACCTTCCTCTCAAGCCCCTTCTGTACTCCCCCACTGGCCCCATTTGCTATAAGTTTCTGTACTTTATGATAATCTACAGACGGTTAGGACTCTAGGTCTTAAAACAGTAGTGCAGCATTGGGAGTTATCCTGTTATAAATCCTACTGGGGGGGAGATTTTTTTCCCCTGATGGGTCCCCAACTATGGTTCATCAGAGAGCTTGGGCGGTTTCTCAATTGGTACCCTTATAGGGGATTGCCATATATAGGTCATAAGCAGTTTATGTACACATGGGCTAATATGGAATCCCAGTTTCTATATCCTAAAAAAGCCCCTATATAGGTTCTGTTTCAGATCTCTAATGGAGGGATGGTGTCACCCATATTGTTACGGGTCACTGCCAGCAACAATAATTCTAGGGTGAATTTATAAAATTAGTAGAGATATACAAAGGTTATGTGTAATGCAAATATTAGGAGGTATAAAGCAACTTAGGGTGTGGGCATTATGTCCGAAAAACTCTGGTAAAAGGGTTGGGGTTACCCCTATAATCTGGATGGAGGTAGGTAAGAGGCTGTGTGTGCATTACCTTGCACCTTATATCCATGGGAGAAGGGAAATAGATGGGGGTGTTGCCATGCTAACACACCCCCGCTTTAAAGTATATATATCCATGCACCTCAAGGGTTAGCCAGAAAGCAGTTTAAGTCGATATCCAGGTTGAGGCCCCTTGGAGCAAGGGACCCCAGCCTGTATATCCATGCGGTTTCATTCTGTGATATAAGTGTGGTTTTGTTACCCCCTCGCCAATGGTCCCTCACGCAGTCAATCCCATAAAAGATCAGTCCCGTAGGGTCCCGGTTGTGTACTGCATCGAAATGGCGAGAAAGATGGTGTTTTGGGAACCCTTTTCTAATGTTTTTAATATGTTCACGTATTCTCACATATAGGGGTCGGGTGGTTCTGCCCACGTATTGCATTTGGCACGGGCGCTCGATGACATAAGTCACGTGCGTGCTTTGACAGGTGATAAGTTCCCTGATCTGATATTGTTTGTGGTCTGTTCTTGATTTAAAAGTTTCCCTTTTCCGGGGCTGCCTTTTACTGACCCTACATGGTAGGCATTTTTGGCACTTATAGAACCCTTTCATGTCTGGAAAAATCCGAGTCATCTTTGGGGGGGTTAATAACATTGTGCACTAAGAGGTGTCGCAGAGTGGGCGCTTTTCGATATACTATCCTAGGCTTCTTGGGTAATATACCTGCTAGTGTTCTGTCCTCTTTTAGGATAGGCCAATATTTCTTCAGGATCTGCTTGAGCTCTTTATATTGGGAGTTGAACCCTGTGATGAACATCAGTTCTGCATTCTTTTTCTTCTTTTTGGGTTTTGTTAGTAAATTCTTCCGATCTACGTTTGCTATATCCCTCTTCAACTTATTCAGCAAATCTAGATTATATCCTTTTTCATGGAACCGCTCTACTAAGATGTCAGCTTGTTCTAGATAATCTTCCGTGGTTACGCAGTTCCTCCGTAGTCTCGTTAACTGACCTTTGGGGATATTACCCTTCCACTGGGGTGATGACAACTAGTGATAGGGATATACCCATTTCTATCTGTTGCCTTGAAGAAGGTTTTTGTATACAGGCCATCATTCTTCTTGAATATTTCAAGGTCAAGATATTCAATCCTTTGGGAATCCCATTTTCCTGTAAAGGTTAATCCATATCTGTTGTTATTCAGCTCTTGCAGAAAGCTTTCGAAGGTCTCAGGTGTTCCTTCCCAGAATATAATTAAGTCGTCTATGTACCTACGGTATAGTTTCACTTGTGGTATATCCCTAGCGTAGATGTATTCCTCTTCCCACATGTTCATAAGTAAGTTGGCCACGCTTGGTGCATACCTTGCGCCCATAGCGACTCCCTTAGTTTGAACGTAGTAATTTTGGTCGTACCAAAAATAGTTACAGGACATCACTAACTCAAGGCCTTCAAGTATGAATTCGATCTGTTCTTGTCTCATGCTGGTGAGCTCATGAAGGGCTTTTTCCACACCCAACAGACCATCCTGTTGCACAATGCTAGTGTATAGCGAGTTTACGTCAATGGTGGCTAGCAGATAGTTTTGTGCTCCATCTATTTGCTGTAGTTCTTCTAAGAGTTGGGCACTATCACGTAAATAGGATTTACCCATCTTAACTAGTGGTTTGAGGAATATATCGAGATATTCTCCCAGCCTAGAGAACACTGAATTAATGCCACTAATTATATGTCTCCCGGGTGGCTTGTGTAATCTTTTGTGAATTTTAGGTGTATAATAAATCCCTGGAGTTTTCGTGGAGCTTGAAACCAGGTATTCTGCTTCTTTGGTGTTTAGAATCCCAATCTGTTTTCCTTTATTCACGTAGGTTCTAAGTTTCTTTTGATATGCACGTTTAGGGTTCTTCCTAAGTTTGTTATAGGTGTTCTCTACCTGAAGCAGGTTCCCCATCTCCTCCTCATAATCTTTCTTATTTAATATTACTAGCCCTCCCCCTTTATCTGCAGGTCTTATAACCACCTCCTTTCTTTTACTCAGAGACTTTATTGTTTTCCAGACATTTCTTGTTTTGTGGTTGCTCCGTTTTTCTAGCTTTCTCAAGTCATCTTCCACCATTTTTTGGAATGCTTCCATACATTGATTCCCAGATGTTTTAGGTTTAAAGGTGGAGTTGTTTTTCAACCTTGTTTGCTCATATATTACTTCTCTCCTCGTTCTTGTGTCTATTTTTGTGAGGAAATGTTTTTTGAGGTTGAGTTTCCTTATAAACTTTTTCAAATCAATATATGTTTCGAATTTATCCAAATGTTTTTCAGGGGCGAATTTGAGTCCTAAGTCAAGAATTTTCATCTCATCTTCAGAGAATTGGACATCACTAAGGTTAAAAATACCCTTCCCTAATATTCTCGTCTTCGCTTTCTTCTTCCCTCCTCTGTTTCCTCTGGTCGTCTTCTTCTTTCTTCGAGTCCCATCCCGTGTCTTATGTCTCCTCCGTACCTCCTGGGGTGTTCCTGTTCCCTGTATGTTTGGTTCTCTTCCCTCATTCTGTCTTGATCTTCTCGGGGGTCTCCTCGCTCCATATGTGGTCCTCTCCACTCGGTAAACTGTAGGGAGGCCTTGCCCTCCATCTCCCTGGTGGTTTGTCTCTTCCCCAGGGCCTGGGAAAATCCCTATGGGGTCCTCGGTCCCTTCTATATTGCGGTCCTGGGGTGTCTTCATAGTTGTTTCTATATTGGGCCCTCACATTTTCCCTTAATGGGGAGTATCTGTTTCTCGTGGGTATGCTATATCCAGGTGTTTGAGGGGCTCTGTGTTCATGTCTTTCTTGATAGTTGCCACTGTGAGTTCTGGGTCTTACCGTATGTCCATATGGTGTGGTTTGTTGTGACCTATATGGGAACTTTACATTAGTTCTTACTATCTGTTGTGGTGTGTTGTTGATCGGTCCCTCCATCTCCATCGATGTGTCGGGGCTATCATCCACCTCCAATTCCTCCTCTAATAGACCTGGGTCACCACTCATGGTTTGCCATTTGTAAACATTCATACCCTGATAGTCAATCAGGTCCCTTTTATATTTTTTCTGTTTTTTTACTTGTATTTGGGTGTCGTATTTTTTTATTATTTCCTGGAGCTCCTTCTCTTTGTTTTTATATTCAGTCTGGTTGGTAAAGGGTAATAGTTGGTTTTTGATATCAGTAATGTTAGCTTCAATCCCTTTAAGTTTAAAATGTCTTCTCTTTAGGATTTTGTGTAAAAGCTAATTTTCACACCCATTGAGGAAGGTGTACCATTCATCCATCAACGCTGGATCATTGATACCATCATTGGGGTCCAGGTCCCACCTTAGTCTCCTTGGTGTCATTTTTGCTGTAATATAGGTTTCCAGGGTGGCCCACCAAACTCTGAGCTGCTTCTCCATGGTATGTCTTAATTTCTTCATCAAACTATTCATATCTTGTGTATTAGTCACTGTCTCCTGACTAAAAATGCCACCCAGATCGATATTCCTATTTCCCATATACCCGAAAATGTCCATAGCTGCAAGCTAAAAGATCCCACCTAAGGTGAGAGCTAAAGTAAAATAAATGTGAAAGCTGCGCTTAGAACAATCGTTTAGGTATGCTGCCCCCCTAAAGGAGCTTCCCTAAGGATTCTCTGCTGATTATTTGAATTAAATTGAAAAGGGGTATGGCGCTCCCTATGGGGTTGAATGGGTTAATGTATGGGGGGGGTTTAGGTTATGTTATATCCCCAAGTGATTTCCCCCACTATGATCCTAGTAGAGGTACCTAATACCAGCAGGAAAAATTAGTTACCAAAATTATAGGTCTATAATTATATATATATATATAACAGCAAAAGTAAATAAATGATTAGACAAGGAACTGTCTTCAATGGTAGTTCGAACAAACCCTATAAGTAAGGGATGTGTGCTGAGGCCCCTACAGCTGTGATAGGTCTGCACCATATACCACCACAAAGTGAAGTGGCTATAACATATAAATGTAAAACATATATGTGCTCTACTAGTGCAAATAGTATCCAAAGCATATAGTAAACTCTGCCTAAACAGTTTTTTTTTCTTTCTATGAGGGAGCCATTGTGAACACCTTAACTCAATAGTAAGGAAATTACCCGGATGCTCAGTAGGACTGTGGTGGAGAGGAGATTGGGATCGTAATACCCCATGCAGTCTGCCCCGTCTGGGGCTGGTGGATCCGGGAAGCCATTGGGAAAACCAACAGCACGGAAACCATCCCGAATGCCCTACACGATTGGTGTGGAGAGGAGATCGTGATTGAGATACCCTACGCTGGTTGCCCCTTCTGGGGCTGTTGGATTCGGTGAGTGGGGACCCATAAGGGGGAGCACAAAAGTCACAGGAACTATCTGAGAGCACTCAAGTCACGGTTTTCTTTTGCTAAGAAAATTGCTTGGAATACTGGGTTTGAACAGTTTTTTCACTCTAAGGACTATAATCACAAAAAAATTTTTAATTGATTCTTTTCTGCACTAACTAGTTCGAGATGCAATTATTTGATCACTGGACTTTGATTATGATGTGTATTTCTTTGCAATACATTTATATTTATACATTTATTTGCACTGTTTAGGCAGAGTTTATTATATGCTTTGGATACTATTTGCACTAGTAGAGCACATATATGTTTTACATTTATATGTTATAGCCACTTCACTTTGTAGTGGTATATGGTGCAGACCTATCACAGCTGTAGGGGCCTCAGCACACATCCCTTACTTATAGGGTTTGTTCGAACTACCATTGAAGACAGCTCCTTGTCTAATCATTTATTTACTTTTTCTGTTTTATATATATATAATTATAGACCTATAATTTTGGTAACTAATTTTTCCTGCTGGTATTAGGTACTTCTACTAGGATCATAGTGGGGGAAATCACCTGGGGATATAACATAACCTAAACCCCCCCCATACATTAACCCATTCAACCCCATAGGGAGCGCCATACCCCTTTTCAATTTAATTCAAATAGGTTGTCAATATGTCTGACACATCTCCCAAACAGCTAATTTAAAGTTTGTTCTGTGTATTGTATCAGAGCCTGAGCAAACGCTTTAAGTTGTTTTTTATGTTGATTGGTACTCTTTGCATGCCATCCTGCCCTTGGATATTCCTGACAGCACCTTTCTTTTGCTCACCTTGATCTCTGGCCTCAATCTGATTATAATACCTGTCTCCCTTGACTTTGGTGCTTCGATTGGCTGGTCATCAGCTGTTTCCAGTTTGGTAGACCTGAGGATCACAACCTGGTTATGCCTGGCCGCTAATTTTAAACCACTTTATGGGAGAAATAAGTAAACTACAGGTACTCCTTGGGCTCTGTGCAGGGCAGTCTTTACCACGGGGCAAAAGGGGCAGCTGCCCATGGCCCAGTCCTTTGATCCCGCGGTACCCGCCATGGTTTTATTTCAGCCGGAGTTCAGCCACCTCTGGCGCTGCTCAGTTCCGTAAATACAGAAGCGCTGTATCTGTATTTACAAGTGACAGCGCTCCTTTCCCAGCAGCCGCTCAAACTCCTACCTTCTCTATACATCGATCTCTATAGGAGAGCAAAGGAGGAAGGGGCAGGAAATCCACACAAGTGCCAAACTCAACAGGAGAGCAGAGGAGGATGGGGCGGGGAATCTACACAAGTGCCAAACCCTATAGGAGAGCAGAGGAGGATGGGGCGGGGAATCTACACAGGCACCAAACTTTATAGGAGAGCAGAGGAGGATGGGCGGGGAATCTACACAAGCGCCAAACCCTATAGGAGAGCAGAGGAGGATGGGGCGGGGAATCTACACAAGCACCAAACTCTATAGGAGAGCAGAGGAGGATGGGGCGGGGAATCTACACAAGCACCAAACTCTATAGGAGAGCAGAAGAGGATGGGGCGAGGAATCTACACAAGCGCCAAACCCTATAAGAGAGCAGAGGAGGATGGGGTGGGGAAAATACACAAACACCAAACTCTATAGGAGAGCAGAGGAGGATTGGGTGGGGAATCTACACAAGCACCAAACTCTATAGGAGAGCAGAAGAGGATGGGGCGAGGAATCTACACAAGCGCCAAACCCTATAGGAGAGCAGAGGAGGATGGGGTGGGGAATCTACACAAGCACCTAACCCTATAGGAGAGCAGAGGAGGATGGGGCGAGGAATCTACACAAGCGCCAAACCCTATAGGAGAGCAGAGGAGGATGGGGTGGGGAATCTACACAAGCACCAAACCCTATAGGAGAGCAGAGGAGGGAGGGGGTGGGTAATTCTACACAGAGAGAAGCTCCTCCTGACTGGCAGCCTGCACGGACACACTGAGTACTATTCTGCAGCTCCACTCTCTGAAACTTCTGAAATTTTCTAGGTGGTGGGAGAGGAACTGGGGGGGGTCTCTGAACTGGGGAAGAGAGCTTTGTACTTGAGGGGGGGAAGTACACAGCGCACCCCTCAACCCTGAACTCCACACACAGCACAACCCCCCTGTACTCCATACGTGGCACACCCCTCAACCCTGCACTCCATACACGGCGCACCCCTCTACCCTGCACTCCACACACAGCGCACCCCTCAATCCTCCACTCCATACACAGTGCACCCCTCAACCCTACACTCCATACACAGCGCACCCCTCAACCCTGCACCCCATACATAGCGCACCCCTCAACCCTGCACTCCGTACACAGCTCACCCCTCAACCCTGCACTGTAATGATGTGCTGTAACCTCCAGCAACCAACCAGTGGGCTGTAACCTCGCGCACCAGTGAGTGGTAAAGATGTGCAGGAACCTTTAGAAACAAATCAGTGAACAGTAATGATCTACTGTAATTTCTAGCACCCAAGTAGTGAGCAACAATAATGATGTGCAGTAACCTCTAGCAACCAATTGGTGAGGGGTAATGATGTGCAGTAACCTCTATCAACCAATTGGTGAGTGGTAATGATGTCCAGTAACCTCTAGCAACCAATCAGTGAGCAGTAATAATGTGCAATAACCTCTAGCTACCAATCAGTGAGTGGTAAGGATGTGCAGTAACCTCTAGCAACCAGAGAGCAGTAAAAATATGCAGTAACCTCTAACAACCAATCAGCAAGCAGAAATGATGTGCTCTAGCAACTAATCACTGAGCCTTAATGTGTGCCCTAACCTCTGGCAATCAATTGCTGCCTGATCTGCTGCAGTGAACTGTTTTTGAGCCTAGCTACTATTTATTGTATGTCTCAGAGTGGGGGCTTGGGGGGGCAAAAAAATGTTTGCCCAGGGTCAAATAAATATTAAAAATGGCCCTGGCCCTATGCCAGTAGTGACATGGTTACATTACCAATCATTTTAAAAATAACATACAATGAAGTGGAGCTTAATGTATAACTAAAGGCAAAACTTTTTTTTGTTTTGGAAAAAGTGCAGAAGGATTAGAACACCTGTCAGTTTTTATTGCAGTTTGTGTCCCTGTTAGGGAAATTCGCTCTCTATATCATATCTCTATTTGTCCTGTTTAGCATTATCATTGAAAGTGAAAGTAAAAGAAGCCCCACATTTTTAGTTGTCCCCAGGAAAGTAATAGAGGGTAAATCTTCCAATGGGGACACTAGTTCTGGTGGCCTGGGAGTCCCCAAAGATATCCTTTAACCACTTGACCTCCGGGAGATTTACCCCCCCTTCATGACCAGACCATTTTTTGTGATATGGTGCTGCGCTACTTTAACTGACAATTGCGCAGTCATGCGACCCTGTACCTAAATAACATTTATGTCCTTTTTCCCACAAATAGAGATTTAATTTGGTGGTATTGTGAGAAGAAATAAAACCGTATGAAATAATCTGAAATTGAAGTTATAGAGCTACATGTAGAAAGTATTTACCACTACTTCCAAACATTTTGTATTTAATAAAGTTTACATACCATACAGCAGAAAATTCAGCATGAGGTATGTATTGACATAACCAGATAAGTGAAATATCCAAAAACGTAGGAAGTGAATAAATCAGACATTTATCAATAATTCAGCATGATATCCTTCATTTTTGCTAGAAATTACCTAGCAGTCCCCCCCCCCCCCCCCCCACAAAAAAAAACATTACGTAAATGGTACTTGTAGCAGTTTTAAAGAGGCAAAACGCTGAAACATCTCCACGTGTTGCAGGGATTTACTGCATATATATTTTTGCCCAAAAAACACTCTAAACCAAGTGGCTACCAAGTACCAGAAGTTTTAGTATTTGCTTTATCTCAGTTTGTGTGTGGAGGACCATACAAGCAGCACTCCACACTTTGAAGTCATTCTGTCAAAAGCATGTCTGACTTAAGCCCAAAGTTTAGTGAAATATCTATAAACAGAACCCTTTCATAAAACCCTGCTTAAAACTGTTTTGCTCCCTTAAATAACTTGCACAGAAGCCATTCACGCCATTCACTCCTCATGCGAGGGGCAACTTTAGGCTAGGAGTGTGCTTTCTATCCTTCCCTTGCGAATCCAATCACTGCCACAGGAAGCTGGCAGTGTAGAGCTCAAAGAGAAGGTATTTTTTTTTCTTCTAATCTTTATTTTATATTTTTTACATACAAAAATAATCAAGTAATCTAAAAACAGATCAGAGACAAATCAATATGTTATCACATACTTATCCCCCCCTTGAGAAAAATACACCCATCCCCCTCCCTCACCTCGCTTATAATTTACAAACTAGACTAGGCAAAGGTTTCTTCCTTTCTAGTTCCTGTTCTTCTCCCTCTTACACTTAACTGGTAATCTCCTTAACTCCTTTTAAATGCTTGCCAGTTCTCCCATTCATCCTTGCGTTCACGCTCTTCATCTGGTTCTATACCTCTATCGTCCAAACTCTCCATGTTATATATATCATTCACACAAAAAATCCAGTCCCGGATTTTGGGACCTTCTTTTTCTTGGCATTTTTTTGGTATCTGCCCTAGAGCTGCGTTTAACAAGATCGGGGCAATGGATGTTTTATATTGTTTGATTGATTCTGCTGTCCCATGGAACAAACATGTCCACGGATCTTCCGAAATCTCTTTATTAGTGATTTCTTTTATTAGCTGTATAGTTCCTTTCCAGTATTCCTTAATTATGGGGCAATCCCATCATATGTGGTCCATAGTTCCTGGAACCTTGCAGCCTCTCCAACAGTCCTCTGACTGGTCCGGTTGGAACTTACTTATCTTATCCGGAGTTGCATACCACCTCGCTAAACATTTATAATTTGTCTCAGTCATCTTAGAATCGACTGAGACACAATGTATCAATTTCCAAATTTTTAATAATATGTGATTGTTACAGTGTAATCCCAGTTCATTTTCCCATTTCTTGACGTAAGGCGGAACATCCAGCCCCTCTCTATGCAATTGTAATTTGTAAAGTCGCAAAATATTGTTTCTTGATTTTTCTCCCATACATAGTTGCTCCAATGGCCTATAGTCTTCTTCTCCTCTAACTGGCTTTGGGAGTTTTCCGACAAATTGAGTGAGCTGGATGTACCGCCATGCATCTATCGTCATTAAATCTGTGTTCATTTTAAGATCTTGATAAGTGATTATTTTGCCCTTCTTAATAATATCTTTCAGTTGTGCGTTCCCTTTTTTTATCCAATTCCCTCCCACCTCCCTTATCCCCGGTTCAAAAAATTCATTGTCCTTCAAATATATCAAGGGTGAATTATAATCCCAACTATTTTGTTCGTGAATCTTGTCCCATATTATATATATCATATATATACAGTATATTTGGCTATGTTCACATTTAAGATTTCAGATTGGCTGAGATTGATTTTAAAATTTGAGATTTCACCATATTTTTTTAAAGTCTCAAGCAAATTTGGAATCGTTATCTTTGGTTTAGTAATGAAGAAAAGGACATCGCAAACGCCCCAAGCTTGTGCTCCTCAGTCCCAATGTGTATCCCACTGATATTCGGATTATTTCGGATATAGGCCAATAGGGGTTCCAGAGTCAGTACGAACAAGAGGGGCAACAACGGCACCCCTGTCTAGTTCCATTTTCCATGGTAAATGGTCGAGACGCGACCCAATTTACTTTAGCGGTCGCCGTTGGGTGCTTATATAGAACATTTGCCCATTTAATCCACTGTGAACCAATTCCAAATTTTTCCAAAGTTTTTATCATGAGTCCCCAGTCTACCCTGTCGAAAGCTTTCTCAGCATCCACTGACAGGAATAACCCTGGGGACCCTTCAGAAATGATAGATTTCATTAGGAGCAATGCCCTAACTCCGTTATCCCTCCCGTCTCTTCCAGGAACAAACCCCACTTGGTCCAGATGGACCAGAGTAGTATTTTTTTTCTTCAGCCTTCTTGCTAAGACCTTGGCGTACAACTTAGTATCTGCATTCAATAAGGCAATATGCCTATAACTGGAGCAGAGCGTTCTATTTTTACCCTCTTTTAGAATCAACGTTAATGATGCCGGCAATGCTTCTCGACCCATATCCCATTTAATGCCTAGGCCATTCCATTACTGACATAACTTCAGAACTAAGAACTCTTTGAATTTTTTAAGGTAATATATAACAAACCCGTCTGGACCCGGGCTTTTTCCTGGGGCAGAATCTTTTAGTGCAGTAAATATTTCCTCTTCGGTAATAGGCCTATCCAAAACTTCTCTATCGCTTTCAGTCAGATTGGGTAGTCCTGCTTTATCCAGGAATTCTTCTATCTTCCCATCCTCTCCTTGACTTTTTTGTCCTTTCTGTCTAACTGCATAAAGGGCTTCATAGTATTTCCTAAACTCTTCCGCTATTCCCTTATCCGTAAAAATTAATTCCCCCTTTTTATTTTGGATTTTTTCAATGAAGTTCACTTCTCTTCTCTTTTTCAACATCCTAGCTAAGTGCTTACTAGACTTGTTACCCCAGAGATACCTCATTCTCGCAGATACATTAAAAGATCTACTAGTGTCTTGTTCCATACTATCTTTGAGTTCCTCTCTCTTTACTATCAGTTGGTGGAAACATTCCTGATCTGTACCCTAATTTTGTTTATGTTTTTGTTCCAGTTTGTGTATTTCTTCGATTCCATTTGGTGGTATTTGATCACCTCTGTGGTTTCTATTTTTTGCACTATAAACAAAAAAAAAAAAACAATTTTAAAAAAAGAACAATATTTTTTACTTTCTGCTATAAAACATATCCAATAAAAAATTTTAAAAATCCAATTTTTTCATAAATGTAGGTCAATATGTATTCTGCTACATATTTTTGGTAAAAAAAATCCCAATAACCATATATTGATTGGTTTACGCAAAAGTTATACTGTCTACAAACTATGCAATATTTTTATCTATTTCTTATTTATTTTTTACTAGTTATGGCAGCGATCAGCAACTTATAGCGGGACTGCGACATTGCAGCAGCCATTCTGACACTAACTGACACTTTGGACACTTTTTGGGGACCAGTGATACTAATACAGTGATCAGTGCTAAAAATGCACTATCACTGTACTAATGACACTGGCTGGGAAGGGGTTAAACATCAGGGGCAATCAAAGGGTTAACTGTGTGCCTAACCAGTGTTTATGGGAACTGTGAGAGGTGCTTTTACTAGGGGAAGAGATGGAATTTAATCTGTGCTTTGCAGGGATACAAATTCCATCTCTTCCCCCTGTCAGAATGGCGAGCTGCCTTGTTTACATAGGCAGATTGCAGTTCTGTCTCTCTCCTTGATGATCGGCAGGCGCCGATGGACATTGGGTACCATGCACCTGATGATTGGCTTACTCTGTGTATAACGGCAGCGGAAGCGACCTGCCAGATACCTGGAAGTGCCGGATCACATGCATATGTGTGATCCGGTGCACAGGTGCCACCCTCTAGCAGTAAAACTGCTAGAAGGGGGTCCGGAAGCAGTTAGTTGGCAGAGATTTTCTCACTTCCTGTTATGGCTATGGGACAGGAAGTGAAGGTAAATCTCCCACAGATGGCAAAAAATAAACTGACAAGGGTTATAACCTTCTTTTACACTATCCAAAATAAAAATAAAAAAGTTTTGCCTTTAGTTCTGCTTTAAATGTACAGGTAATGAAGCAAGTAATGGTACTAGGTTGGACCTAACATAATTTTTACAAAATTAATAAGAACCTTCAATAAGAGCAATGCATGCATTCCATACTCTCCTTCCTTGCTTTGTGGTATAAATCTAAAACCCCTGGGCACCATAAAGATGATTCCGTACACTCACCAATTTCCACCAGGATCAATGTATCTAATCCCTCCCTGCACCAGCTTTCTACAATACACATCTCGGAGCTTGTAAAAAGGACAATTCAGTTCAATTACACTGTTAGTGGTCATCACACAAGAGTGATACGGGACATGAATTGAAAACACCACTTCTCCACCGAGAGATTGCTTTTTATTTCTTTTCAAGTCAATGTAGTGCCCTATTTCACGGCCCCAGAATACAGAATATTACTTTTAAAACACTATGAAATATGTGGTTCCTTTCTCAAAGCTATCTGAGCGAATTCAATTTTCAGTGAGTTGTGTTTTCTTGAGCTTGCTTCCTTTAATGTAATGTAAGAGTTGTATTTAATGAAAACATGCATGGAGTCCGTGCATTATGTTCTAAGATGCCTATTAGACTATGTGAGCGGGTCATAATGACCTCTCTGATCTGAGCACTTCTCTTATTTATAACAGTTTGCTAATCAAATAAATTCATTCTTCTTTGATGGTGTCATTGCATAGCCAGTATGATGTTACTTACAGATGGCATCAAAGTGATACACAAATCAATCTGTAGCCAATCAAAAGCTCTAAGCCCCCACTCACACTGGTGTGACTTGAAATGCGATTTGACAGTTCCAAATCGCATGACAAGCCTCGCCCTACTGCCGGCAATGCAGCGATTATGAAAAAGGTCCTTGCACTACTTTTTAATGATTTAATTGTGACTTGCATAGACTTCTGTTAACCACTTGCCGAGCGCCCTTTAGCAGTTTTACTGCTACAGGCCAGCTGCGCTGCGCAGGATCACATATATATATATATATATATATATATATATATATATATATATATATATATATATATATATATATTATACAGTGCTGTGAAAAAGTATTTGCCCCCTTCCTGATTTTTATTTTTTATTTTTTGCATATTTCTTACACTTAAATGATTCGGAACATCAAACAAATTTTAATATTACACAGCGATAACCTGAGTAAATCCAATATGCAGTTTTTAAATGATTATTTCATTTATTAAGGGAAAAAAAGCTGTTCAAACCTGCCTGGCCCTATGTGAAAAAGTAATTGCCCCCTCCCATGCTGAGTCATGAATGAACTGTGATTAACCACATTGTTTTGGAAACTTGAGTTAAATTTCACTTGCCACACTCAGGCCTGATTACTGCCAGACCTGTCGAATGAAAAAAATTACTTAAATAGAAGCCGTCTGACAAAGTTAAGCCTGCTAAAAGATCTCAAAAAGCAACACATCATTCCGTGATCTAAAGGAATTCAAGAACAGATGAGAAACAAAGTCATTGACATGTATCAGTCTGGAAAGAATTACAAAGCCATTTCTAAGGCTTTGGGACGCCAGCGAACCACGGTGAAAGCCATTATCCACAAACGAAGATAACTTGGAACAGTGGTGAACCTTATCAGGAGTGGCAACCAAAGTTACTCCAAGAGCACAACGGCGACTTATCCAGGAGGTCATAAAAGAACCTACAACAACATCTAAAGAACTGCAGGCCTCGATTGCCTCAGGTAAGATCAGCGTTCATGATTCAACAATAAGAAAGAGACTGGGCAAAAATGGCATCCATGGGAGAGTTCCAAGGCCAAAGCCACTGTTGACCAAAAAGAACACAAAGGCTCATCTCACATTTACCAAAATGTATCTTGATTATCCCCAAGACTTTTAGGCAAATATTCTGTGGACTGAAGAGACAAAGATTTAACTTTTTGCAAGGTGTGCATCCCGTTACATCTGGCATAAAACTAATATATATCACAATATTCCAAAATAAATAAATGAAATAGTGGCGCTATATATATACTCAAATAATTCTTAAACCTAAATAATAGTGATTAATAATGAAAAAACCACGTGATCAAAATGTCAATATTACATCAAAATTCCTCTATAAAATGAGAAATAGAGTTCCATATAATCAAAACAAGTCAAATGACATGATATTAAACCCTGTGATAAAAAATATATATAAAGAGTCCGAAACTCAAAAGTAACAATTAATGAAATTCAGGCTGTGAGCAATTGATGAAAAAAAGAGTGCACACTGAAAAGGTGAATGTGCAACAAATCTCCAACTGCTATACAGGTACGCCTTCACCACACCGGTTGTGACTGTGGATCCCCCTAGTGAAGCCATGGATCCATCGAGAAGAGGGGTGAGAAGCCTTTTACAGCATCCCGGGTCCGCCATGACCCTTCGTACACTGCTACTTTTCACTGCACAGAATATCTTACTCTTGCGTTTATATATCTGGTTTAATGTGAGTATAATGAGAGAAGACTTTGCATGGTGTATCCAATAAACGTTTTTAAGCAGTATTACGCTATTGGAGGCATTTTCTCTTTTACATGATATTATCACCTTATCTGATGAAAAGCCTAGCTTGTTAAGGAAGTCCTTCTGTCCTGAGTCCAACGTGCTCCAGCTTGTGTCACCCCTTGGGGGGCCCTACATAAAGCTTATGTGCCGCGCATGACAATGCAAGGCATAAATATCTGGTGAGTGCGGCTTCACTAGGGGGATCCACAGTCACAACCGGTGTGGTGAAGGCGTACCTGTATAGCAGTTGGAGATTTGTTGCACATTCACCTTTTCAGTGTGCACTCTTTTTTTCATCAATTGCTTGCAGCTTGAATTTCATTAATTGTTACTTTTGAATTTTGGACCCTTTATATATATTTTTTATCACAGGGTTTCATTTGACTTGTTTTGATTATATGGAACTCTATTTTGTTTGTTTTATACAGTCACCTAGATGGTTTCTCATTTTATAGAGGAATTTTGATGTAATGTTGACATTTTGATCACATGGTTTTTTCATTATTAATCACTATTATTTAGGTTTAAGATTTATTTGAGTATATATATAGCGCCACTATTTCATTTATTTATTTTGGAATATTGTGATATTGATTTCTTTTTTAAGTTGGCAGCTGCAGTTATTACTTACACATAAGCGCAGTGGAGGATCATCAAGTTTCTTTGCGCAACACTTGATCACTTTTTATAATAAAACTAATACAGCATTTCATGACAAGAACATCATACCAACAGTTAGACATGGTGGTGGTAACGTGATGATCTGAGGCTGCTTTGCAGCTTCAGGACCTTGATGACTTACCATAACTGATGGAACCATGAATTCTGAGCTCTAACAGAAAATCCTAAAGGAGAATGTCCAGCCATCAGTTCGTGACCTCAAGCTCAAGTGCACTTGGGTTATGCGGCAGGACAATGATCCGAAACACAACAGCAAGTCCACCTCCAAATGTTTTAAGCAAAGCAAAATGTAGGTTTTAGAGTGGCCTAGTCAAAGCCTGGACTTAAATCCAATTGGGATGCTGTATTATGACCTTACACAGGCCGTTCATGCTGGAAAACCCTCCAATGTGGCTGAATTAAAACAATTCTGCAAAGAGTGGGCCAAAATTGCTCCACAGCAATGTGAAAGACTCATTGCCAGTTATTGGAAACACTTGATTGCAGTTGTTGCCGCCAAGGGTGGCACAACCAGTTATTAGGTTTAGGGGGCAATTACTTTATCACATAAAGCCAGGCAGGTTTGGGCAGCTTTTTTGCCTTAATAAATGAAACCATCATTTAAAAACTGCATTTTGTATTTACTCGGGTTATCTTTGTGTAATAATAAAATTTGTTTGATGATCTGAGTCATTTAAGTGTGAGAAATATGTAAAAAAAAAAAAAAAAAAAAGGGGGCAAATACTTTTTCACAGCATTGTATACGTGATCCTGCACACCCGGGTAGCAGGCGAGAGTGAGCACCTCCGGCGTCTCACTCCCGCTGTGATTATACACAGCAGGAGCCTGACCAGCGGGTCCCGCAGACCCAATGTACCCGCTGATCATTCATTACACAGGCAGAATGGCAGTCTGCCTATGTAAACAAGGCAGATTGCCATTCTGTCAGAAAGAAAGGCATGGATCCTGTGTTCCTGCAAAGCAGAGACAGGGATCTATGCCTTTCCCAAGTAAAAGCAGCTCCCACACTACACTACAACACTAGCTAGGCACACAGTTAACCATTTGACACCACCCGATGTCTAACCCCTTCCCAGTCAGTGTCATTAGTACAGTGACAGTGCATATTTTTAGCACTGATCACTGTATTAGTGTCACAAAAAAGTGTCAAAAGTGTTAGTTAGTGTCTGATTTGTCCCCCGCAATATCACAGTCCTCATTTAAGTCACTGACCGCCGCCATTACTAGTAAAAAATAAATAAATAAACAAACATTCCATAAATATATCCCATAGTTTGTAGGCGCTATAAGTTTTGTGCAAACCAATCAATATACGCTTATTGGGATTTTTTTGTTAAAAATATGTAGCAGAATACATATTGGCCTAAAATGATGAAGACATTTTAATTGTTACATTCTTTTTTTTTTTTTATTGGATATGTTTTATAGCAAACAGTAAAAAAATGTTTTTTTTTTGGTTTATAGCGCAAAAAATAAAAACCGCAGAGGTGATTAAATACCACCAAAAGAAAGCTCTGTTTGTGGAAAAAAAAAAAACATACATTTTATTTGTGTACAGTGTCGCATAACTGCACAATTGTAAGTTAAAGTAGCGCAGTGCCGTATCACAAAAAATGGCCTGGTTATGAAGGGGGTAAATCTTCTGGAGCTGAAGTGGTTAAAAAGGTTGTAAAGTCAGAAGTTTTTTTTTATCTTAATTCTATGCATTAGGATAAAAAGCCTTCTGTGTGCAGCAGACCCTCCCCCCCTCGGCGCCCCTAATACTTACCAGAGCCCCATCTGGTCCACAAGTGTCTCGGCAGTCCAGGACTCTCCCTCCTGTTTGGCTGAGACACAGCAATGGCACCATTGGCTCCCGCTGCTGTCACTCAAAGTCCACTAGCCAATCAGGAGAGAGAGGGGGCAGGGCCGAACCGCAGCTTCTTATCTGAATGGACACCGGGAGCTGTGACTCGACTCCAGTGCCCCCACAGCAAGCTACTTGCTGTGGGGGCACTAAACAGGAGGGAGGGGCCCAGAGTACAGAAGAGGGACACGAGAAGAGGAGGATCTGGGCTGCTCTGTGCAAATCCACTGCAACAGAGCCGGTAAGTATAACATGTTTGTTATTTTTATAGAAAAAAAAAAAATAAAACTTTACAATCACTTTAAATCACAAGTCGGAATGGATGGGCAGTATGGATTAAGTTTAAAAGGACTTGGAGCTATCTAAAAGGAGATTATTAGTCTGGCATAATTAGGCAGGTACTTTTTTGCATAGCTGAGAGACCAGGATGGAAGGTGCCCTCTGTGAGCAGGGTCCTACAGGGTGGGGTGGGTAGGGGGGAGGGGGGGGCGGGGGTCAGGAGGGTGTGGGGGATAATCATTTTATTTTTATATACCAATGTGGATTCGTATTATGAAATATCCCTTGCGGGAAATGTATTGTTATGAAAAATGATAAATAAATAATTTTAAAAAAAAAATCACAAGTCGGAAGCCGCAATGAAATCGCCAGTGCAAATCACACTGATGTGCAGCTTCAAAATCACGCTGAAGTAGTGTGATTTAAAAGCTGCACCCGTGTGAACCAAGGCTAAATGTTCAGTAGGCTAACTTTGCGTGCAGCCAATCACAGTAGAAGACTATTTATTGGATTAAATGAATCTGCAGCCAACCAGGTCATTAGAATGTTCATTAGGCTGGATTATTCAATAGCCAGTTAGAGCATTAGATGTTTCATAAGACTGGATTCACTGCGGCATGAAAATGCCATGATGCTGAAAAAAATTATACTTGCTTAAAGCTTGTCATGTATAAAATAAACCTCAAACAAAGGTATGCAAACAAAGACTGACAAAGGCTTCTTTCCCAGTGGAAAATGGCAGGGCAGACACTAAATATAAGACCATGGTTCAAACGACTAGCAAAATGCCAAGATCTACATCAGTTTCAATACAATCAGAGTATTTGAATGAGTGCTGTAATACAAATTAAACATGACTCAGTGGGTATGGCAGCTTTGAAAATTGGCCAGCAAATGTCAGAGAAACATAATCCCACCTGCATATCCTCTAGATTTCTGGCCTGTTAGTGGATCTTGGGTATTAGAGGCATCAGATGCCTCTGCTCCCCTGAGCTGGGAGCTGACCACTAAGACCTGAACAAAGATCCAGGCTATTTACAATGCAGCCAGAGGAAAAGCTAGGCCTGGCTAATAGCAAAGGGATTAATTAGACACATAATTAATCATATCAACTAAAATAACCTGATTCGTGTTTTGAACAGCTCAGCAAGGTCCACCCTGAAGGTGGCTATCAACGGCCTTGATTGTAGCAGCAGTCACCTGGTGTGATCTTTCCAAATAAAGGATAAGAAAAAAGGAAGAACAACACATTACAAAAGCTAACAGGCCTGCCATCACGGCAGTAAGGCTATATCTAAGAGAACAATCGCAAGATGAATAAAACATGAGACCATTTAAAAGGGAATTTCCCGATAACTGAGAAAATCACACAGTGATAAGGCAAATTAAATTAGTAAACAAATAAAAGAGGTAGGAGATTTGAGTTTGTTTGACCTCTGTGAGTAAAGAGTAAGGTAAAGAATGGTTTGACTATACAGCGTTCCACAGCAACCAATCCCACCATTTAGAAACACCAAGACAAATTCAGATATTTTTTGTTTCTGTTGTAGTTAAAAATGCATTACATGGTTTTGAAATATTTTTCAGATCTTGGGGAATCCCCCCGCTAAAAACAATTATATCTACAGCATTGGTACATTTGTGTAATCAGTAAGTCGTAGAACGTTCTAAACAAGAGAATAAAGAATGTGGTATAGCTACAGTATTTGACATCCAGGGCAAATCATTTTTTTTTAACACCACCTGCTGTATACGACAAAATATTTTCGGTAAATCACTTGATATGAAGTGAATTATGGTATGTTAAAAAGAAATGTCCCCTAACATTTGTGGTCTGTGTAGAATTCACTCCTTAAATTGGTGAAAAAATACCCCTCTGTATTGGTATTCTTCAGAGAAGCCTATCTGGCCCCCACCTAACAACTGTACATTTATCTTCTCAATCAGCACATCATTACCTCTTGTATCTCTTGACCTTCCCTCTTAGATTGTAAGCTCTAAGGAGCGGGGCCATCTGATTCCTACTGTATTAAAGTGTATTATATTTGTACTGTCTACCCCCAAGTTGTAAAGCGCTACGTAAACTGTTGGCGCTATATAAATCCTGTATAATAATAATAATAATAAGAATCGGTGGTCAATGTAGGTGAGTTATCAGTTCAAAGAACCCCTAACAACCTCAAGAAGAACCCTGAGAGTCCATGGAACCCTGGCTGAGAAAGGCTCACACTGCTTATCTGTTATCTTGGTTTATTTTATATGAGCACCCTGTAACAAATATTATGTAAGCTCAATGAAAAAAAAAAAAAAAAAGCTTAAAAATGCATGTATTGTTTTGGAAAAGCACAAACATATAAGGAAGAGATAGTCCTGAGTAAGGCACTAAATCACATGAGTCACATGTGTAAAAATGTCATACAATGTCAAGTTATGCAAATTGTATGAAATCTAAAGTTCCAAAGCCCCCGCCCCTAGCATTGCATTTGTCTTGTTCACTCAAATGGGGCATAAACTGTGTTTTTGATAGCAGCACCATAAAGTAAGCAAAAAATAAAGTGTTATAACATCTGTATGAATGGGTGATTACAGCCCCGAGTTTGAGTTGTGTAACTGCACCTTATAAACAATCTTCAAAACAGAAGTCAAGGAGAAAGATACGGAAAGAAAAAAAAAAGGCAGGGGGTGGGAGGGGAGAAAGAGCAGAAGCAATTAGAGTAGAGAAGCTGTGTCCCTGTTGGTGGACCCTCCTTCAGGACCGGGATTCAAGTCCTGCCACCTTTACTGTATCAAAGCCAAGGTCCCCAGATCTTCTCAAATTTTGATTGTTTCTCTAAAAAGATGCCAGCTAATTTCTCATTGATCATAATCCATGAGAGTTTATTCTTGGCTGCAGTCAGTAGAACCACTGAGCTCTTCCCCACCATGGCAATCTTCATTTTTGGTGCCAGAAACATAAAATAAATTAGAGTCTAGATGTGCTTGGGTATATCTGTGACCAACTCGTTTGGGAGCGCTACCTTGGTAGTCTTGGTTAAATTGACATTGGTCACAGTGTGGATAAGCGTGAATACTCTGATCCAGAACTGCGGGACTTTGGGGCAGGTCCACCATGTATGGTACATGGTGCCATTGAATGATATATTTAATCTTAAAACTGCATCTATTGATATTTTATATGTGCCTGAACAAAATTGAAATCATCCAACAATCATGTAACAAGACAAAGAATATACTCTCAAACAATAGAAAAATATAATTCTGTAATAATTATTACATCATTAATCAGTGTAAGTACCTGCATTTGATTTGATTTGGATTTGATCAACCACTTGCACGCTACTGTACAGTATGTACAACAACAGGTCATGTTTTCAGGATTTCCCTCAGATGAAACGGCTGTGGTAATTACTAAGGCAGTGAAACTGATCAAATCACCTGTGCAAAATAATGGGAAGCCTGAAAACATGACCTGTTGGGGCACCTTGAGGACTGGAGTTGAGAAACACTGGTCTATACAGGGCAGTATACACACTACCCCCCCAAGGTTAAAGGGGGTAGTGTGTATAGGAACGGGGGTGTAGCATAAAAGGAGGCCAGTGTGTGCAGGAAGGGGGCGCAGTGTGTACAGGAAGGGGGGTGTAAGGTTAAAGGGGGACAGTGTGTACAGGAAGGGAGTATAGGATTAAAGGGGGGTAGTGTGTATAGAAGGGGGGTGTAGCATTAAAGGAAGCCAGTGTGTGCATGAAGGGGGCGCAGTGTGTACAGGAAGGGGGTGTAGGGTTAAAGGGGGACAGTGTGTACAGGAAGGGGGGTAGGGTTAAAGGGGGACAGTGTGTACAGGAAGGGGGGGTATAGGATTCAAGGGGTGGCATTATGTGCAGGAAGGCAGGCGATGCGTACAGTTTTTTTTTTGGGGGGGTGCAAGTAACTGATCTTGCCTAGGGAGCAAAATAGTCTAGCACCGGCCCTGGTGCCGACCGAGCAACCCATGGAAGTTTGCAACTATCATTGCAGTAGAGCTGACAGTGATTATCAGTTTCCCCAACTGCCCCTCAGGTATGAGATATGTATACTTACATTGGTGCAATTTGTAGATTAGCAATTAAGATTATATCAGGAGTTCAGCTCTAACAAGGAAGCAAATGCAATTTTAAACAAAAATAAATGTGTAAGGACTAATGCGCAAAAAACCACAATATACACGAAAATCTGAAACTATCAGTGAGGTACCCGGTAGAGAGCTGCCAACATAGATAGGTCCACTCAGTTCCCCCAGAAAGACAAAAGATAATTATAAAATATGTGGCGCTACTCTATCAATCAGTACCAAACAGGCAATTAAAATCCTAGCCGTAATCATCTAAGACAAAGAATAAAGTTGACAAAGTTGACTCCAAGATACTGATTCCTACCAAGAAAAAATTATAATGAACTTGGGACTACTAACTCCACACAGGAGTCCATCAAAGAAAACATCAGTGCCAAAATATGAAAATAAATAAGTGAATATCAACCATTAAAGTGCCCAGTGTAAAGTGAAATAAATAATGTATAAGCCACCCCGCCTAAAAGGGAAGTGCCAATACTAAACGAAACTGTAAATAAGAAGTGATAACTTCCCAAGATGGCTAAAAAGCAAATAATCCCTGGTACTGAGAAAAATACCAAATAACTCTTAAGAGTGTATCACATAAAAGAGCAGCTAAAAATCAAATGATCCCTGGTGCTAATAAAATTACCAAATAAATCATACAAGTGAAACACATAAAAATATGTACAGCAGACTGTCATAATGTGCATAAAATATGATGCGTGCAGAGATTCTGTATCAATATGAATCCACAAAATCAAAATAAAATTCAAACAGTGATAATAGTGCAGTCATGTCATTATAAATGCACTAATGCGCTATAGATAAATAACTAGTAGATATAAGGACAGACAATCCCACAGCAGAGATGCCGTCCCAAAAGTGACAATAGTGCAATTCAGTCCATGTATAAAAATGTGCAACTGTGATGAGTGGTGTCCACAAGGAACGAACTTTGAATAAAGTGCAAAGTGTGCAGTGACTGGTGCTCTTCTTCTATAAAAGTTCTGGTGCACACAGCAAGTGTTTCCCCCAGCCTCTCACCTCCAGCAGCGGCCCCCAGTGGGCCAAGTAGAGCGGATAGATGATCTTGGAGAGGGTTTCTTAGAGCGATGTCAGATCTGTCTCTGTGAATCTCCTCCCGCCGCTCCCAGTAATCCCAGCAGTAGTAGTTAGGAACAAAGGAGAGGTCTCATGGTGTAGTAATTACGAACAACTTTTATTAGCAAACGTAGTAACTTACATGTAAAAACACAGCGATCAATAGATGTAGTGAGCTTCCGGGTTTGGCCGTCCCCGAGAAGCGTCGGCACCTGAGGTCAGGGTAGGAGGAGTCAGGTGCCGACGCTTCTCTGGGACGGCCGGACCCGGAAGCTCACTACATCTATTGATCGCTGTGTTTTTACATGTAAGTTACTACGTTTGCTAATAAAAGTTGTTCGTAATTACTACACCATGAGACCTCTCCTTTGTTCCTAACTACTACTGCTGGGATTACTGGGAGCGGCGGGAGGAGATTCACAGAGACAGATCTGACATCGCTCTAAGAAACCCTCTCCAAGATCATCTATCCGCTCTACTTGGCCCACTGGGGGCCGCTGCTGGAGGTGAGAGGCTGGGGGAAACACTTGCTGTGTGCACCAGAACTTTTATAGAAGAAGAGCACCAGTCACTGCACACTTTGCACTTTATTCAAAGTTCGTTCCTTGTGGACACCACTCATCACAGTTGCACATTTTTATACATGGACTGAATTGCACTATTGTCACTTTTGGGACGGCATCTCTGCTGTGGGATTGTCTGTCCTTATATCTACTAGTTATTTATCTATAGCGCATTAGTGCATTTATAATGACATGACTGCACTATTATCACTGTTTGAATTTTATTTTGATTTTGTGGATTCATATTGATACAGAATCTCTGCACGCATCATATTTTATGCACATTATGACAGTCTGCTGTACATATTTTTATGTGTTTCACTTGTATGATTTATTTGGTAATTTTATTAGCACCAGGGATCATTTGATTTTTAGCTGCTCTTTTATGTGATACACTCTTAAGAGTTATTTGGTATTTTTCTCAGTACCAGGGATTATTTGCTTTTTAGCCATCTTGGGAAGTTATCACTTCTTATTTACAGTTTCGTTTAGTATTGGCACTTCCCTTTTAGGCGGGGTGGCTTATACATTATTTATTTCACTTTACACTGGGCACTTTAATGGTTGATATTCACTTATTTATTTTCATATTTTGGCACTGATGTTTTCTTTGATGGACTCCTGTGTGGAGTCAGTAGTCCCAAGTTCATTATAATTTTTTCTTGGTAGGAATCAGTATCTTGGAGTCAACTTTGTCAACTTTATTCTTTGTCTTAGATGATTACGGCTAGGATTTTAATTGCCTGTTTGGTACTGATTGATAGAGTAGCGCCACATATTTTATAATTAAATTTTAAACAAGTCTTCTCTGAACTTTGTAGCTGCAGGTACTGTGGAGAAATTCATTCTTTAAAGTTCACAGCAGAGTTTCTTTAGGTCACTCTTGCCTTGGCCATACTTGCCCATATGTTTGGTGTTGTGGGCTTGTATTTTTTTACTAAAAAAGGAAAAAATATATAAAATCTGGAAAAAAAAGCCAGTGGAGTCCAACCCCTTCTATCAGATCGCAAAAACATAATGGGCAAAACAGATTTTTAAAAATCTGCTCATCTGTTTTCGTTACTTTCCTTACAGCTTAATTTTTATAGTGTATGTAATTTTTCCTCTGTGAATTATAGTAATGATTGCTGCTCCCCTGTGTTTGTTGCAGTGCACAAATATTGTGACACTTTTTATTTCCTACAACACAAGAACCTGTTACTGCTTTGCGGGTAACAGACTCATTTGCAAATATTCATAAGGCAGATAGAGAGTGGAAATCTCTTTGGTCCCAGATGAACTGAATCAGATCCTTAAATGCAGAAAATACTGTTTTCAGTAAATATATTTAATTATTGTTATTTTTACGATTTCCAGTTCTTCAGCAACAAGGAATAATAACATCAGCCCAATCCTTCAAGAGCTTCAGGGCTACTGAAGTCCCAATAACTGATCAAGAAGGATTGCCTGCTGCTGTGCATTACCCAAAGTGGAGAACCCTGTTAAAACCTGCATTTAGCTTTTTTTTTTTTTTTTTTTTTACATTTTCAATCTGTAGCACATTCATTGAGCAATCCATATTTACCTTAAAATGTTTACATTTCAGTTCACCCAGAAGTGATATTTAATTTTAGGTATGACAGTGTTAAGCCGCTATATAGTTTCTTAGATCTCTAAAACTCTATATAAAATATCTGTCCTTGGATTTCGGGGTCTGCACACTTGTTGTGGCCTTTATTATGGGTCCCATTATCCTTGTTGTTATTTTTATTTTAATTTATTTTGTAGGATTAACAAAATGCAAAATGTGTTGGTATATGCAAAAGAGGGTGGGAACAATGGAACAGAATTAGTTGAACGAGACCTTACTTGTGGAGTATTTAAAGGGGTTGTAAAGGTAAAATTTTTTTTTTTAAAAAATAACAAACATGTTATACTTACCTTCACTGTGCAGCTCGTTCTGCACAGAATGGCCCCGAACCTGGTCTTCTGGGGTCCCTCGGCGGCTGTTTCAGCTCCTCCCCGCAAGCATTAACCACCTTAATGCGAGCTCCCTCGCATGGTGGTTAGTGCTTGCGGGCGCGCTCCCGTGATACAGCCGGCAGCTATAGCCGCTCACTGTATCACTCGGCCCCGCCCCCCAGCGCGCCGCGTCATTGGATGTGATTGACAGCAGCGCGAGCCAATGGCTGCGCTGCTTCCAATCCATCCACTGTAGCCAATCAGCGGCCAGGGTGAGCGGAGGAATAGATTCGGGAACGAGAAGCTGACTTTCGAGGCGTCAGGTAAGTAAAACGGGGGGGGGCTGGGGGCGGCGGTATTGTCAGAAGTTTTTTCACCTTAATGCATAGAATGCATTAAGGTGAAAAAATTTTTACCTTTACAACCCCTTTAAAGCGGAGTTCCAGCTTGTTTTTTTTTTTTTTTTAAATAACCCCTGTGATGGTCGCACCTAATGCTATTCATAATGGTATATGTATCACATGTATGTATTTTAAATCACTTTGTTGTCCCCAGTGAGCACGCTCACTGGGGCATCTGAAGCCCATTTGTTTCTCCTTCCTAGATACAGCGCTGCTGGCTACCCAGCATGTGCCTCCAGATCTTGGGCATGTGCATATAGTACAAAGTGCAGCATGATGCTACAAGTGGCGGATGCCTATTGACTCCTGGGATTGATGACACTCATATGGACTGTGGCGAGGTACAGCGGAAGTGGAGAATTCAGCATAGATATAAGGTATTTACATTGCTGCAAAAAAAATGTTAAAAAGTCCAAATAGGTGTCAGAAACTGATCATGAACGGGGGGGGGGGGGGGGGTTGTAGAGTAAAAAATGCCTGGAACTCCACTTTAAGATATACGGTGGTCTATTTATCAATATTTACACAACTTTCACCCATTCACCCATTTTGTTAAATCGAATCCTATGAATTCTACGAATGTGAAAATGGGTGAATCTTGGGTAAGAGTTGTATGAATCTTGGGTGAAAGCATTGATAAATAGACTCCGTAATATATGAAGATTTTAAGCTTTAGAACTAAATTATTATCTTTTGGTGGACTGATCATTAAAATGTCATTTCTTTCTTCCTTTTGACGGTTTACATGCTGCATGCTTCTGCCTTCACCCACTTTTTCAAATTATCCCAGTTTGACTGACACCACGGCACATATACCAGGGACCTCTACATGAATAGAAAAATAGGTGCTGGTGATTATATATGCATTTCAATCTGCATTCTAACTTCAGGGAAGTTTGAAGACCAATTTTTCTCACCACCATAAGAACACCAATGCGAAATTTATTTGTTAATGTAAAATACTAAAACAATAAAATACTGATGTCATTTTAAACAATAATAATAAAATGATTACTGGGGAAGTGTCTATTGTTTTAATACAATGTGAAGTTTAAAATTAAACTTCAGACGGGAATGAACAAACGCTATTTCATCAATTATTTCATTAATGTAGAATTTTCAGCACTTCATTATAAGTACATCTGCTCTTATAGTTTTCTCTAATGCCGTGTACACACGACCGAAAAAAAAGGAGGGGGGTGCAGCGCTATAAACAAATAAATACCAAGAATGTAATTGTCGACAATGATGTCACAATAAAAGAAGTGAAATAATATGTGAACAGTGACATAAATATACAGTAAATAAAGTGACATGACCAGTATAAAGACCAATAAAAATAAATGTCCATATGTGATGAAAAGGGACCACATATAATGGTAAATCCCTGTGGTGAGTGATCCAAAACAAGTATGTGACGATCATTAAAATCTTGAGCAGACATCAAAGTGAATGGTGAATAACCATGAAAAGACCACCACCGAAAGTACTAGTCTCTTACCAGAAAGATTGGACTTGTACAGGTGTATACCTGACAAGCCAATCAAGCTTGGAAGGTAACCAATGAGGCACCAATTCAATGTATGGAATACAGCAACTGGATGGACGTTCCGTTGAATTCAGCAGAGTAGACACAGCTTACATGCAGATGCAAGTGAGCCAAACCATAGATAAAGGAAAGAGATAGGGCACATAGCGTAATACTGTATAGGATATTTATTCCAGATAGAATGATAAGTATTACACTTAAATTTGCCAATAGGAATACAAGTGCTTGGAAAGGAGATAATTGATGTCTGCTCAAGATTTTAATGATCGTCACATGCTTATTTTGGATCACTCATCACAGGGATTTACTATTATATGTGGTCCCTTTTCATCACATATGGACATTTATTTTTATTGATCTTTATACTGGTCATGTCACTTTATTTACTGTATATTTATGTCACTGTTCACATATTATTTCACTTCTTTTATTGTGACATCATTGTTGACAATTACATTCTTGGTATTTATTTGTTTATAGCGCTGCACCCCCCCCTCTTTTTTTTTAATTTTTTTTACCATTTTATTTACATTGTTGTGTTGGCTGCTTTTTCACGTTTTTTTTTGACAGCGCGGTACTCTTTGTGATTTTTTTGTGTACACACGACCGGAATTTTCGTCCGGACTGGTCCGACGGAACGAATCCGTCGGACAATCCGACCGTGTGTGGCTTCATTGGACCTTCAGCAGACCTTTTCTGACGAAAATCAGACGGACTTTAGATTTGGAACATGTTTCAACTCTTTCCGCCGGAACTCCGCTGGACCCAGTTCCTATCGAGAAATCCGCTCGTCTGTATGCTGGTCTGACGGACGAAAAACGACGCATGCTCTGCAGCAAGTACGCAACGGAAGCGCTCGGTCTGGTAAAACTATTGTTCGTATTGGAGCTAGCACAATCCTCACGCTGCAAATTCTGTGATCGTTTAAGCACATTATTGTCTTCTTTATAATGCTAGAAGAACGAAGTTGTTTTGCTGCTCATACTCAGACAGAGTTCTCACAAACAGATTTCTGGATTATTTCTCCTGATCTCATGAATGATATTGTATTTTTTAAAAGCCCGATCTCCATAATAATGTTTACAAATTTATTTTTTGAGTCATCTTTTATTACTTTTGATTTCATCAAGATCTTTTTTTATGATTATTTAAAAATTATTTTCTAGTGATCTCCATATTTTTTTTTTTTTTTGTGTGTCAAGTTACCACAATAACATTAATAATGTTTTATTTTTTTGTGTGTCAAGTTAACACAATAACATTATATTTATGGTTTTTGTGGAACCTCAAGGAGGTTAGTGTCCCTTGTTAATTTGACATTGTCTTTTAGAAATCTATTTGAATAAAAACACATAGGCAAGTATTTTCAGAAAATAACATATCCATTTATTCTGGTTAACAAAATAAAGATGAAGGCAACGCTAGAGAAACTTTTGGAATTTGTGAAGCCTTTTGGCCCCAGGGCACACATCAAGTCTGTGGAAAAGAAAATTGGGATCTTGAGCCCATATAATAGGGAGCACAATCTGGTCCAGGAATCCCAGAGATCAAGACCAGCAGCAGATGACATATATGTTCCCAGGCTGTGGTACTACACCAGCCTGCATCTTCTGTCAGACCAGACTGAACCCAGGTCATCACTTTCTTCTATTCGTTGCAGCCTTCCCTCCACGCTGCCCTGCAGCCTTCCCTCCACGCTGCCCTGCAGCCTTCCCTGCAGCCTTCCTTGGAGGCTGTGGCTCTGGTAGTGGACTTGTGGCAGGAGGAGGAGGAGGGGCTTGCTCATATATTTGGCTGTTGGCAGTTAACTCGCCCCTCAGTCCCTTGTGAAGGGCATCACAAATAATTCTTTCACAGAGGAGGCGTTGGCCCTTCTCCAATTCGAGCAACCTGCTGGCTATATAGCAGCCATAGGCTTCAGCTTCGGGGGGCTCCTGAGGACATCCGTAGCTTCTCTAATGAGGCACAGTGATGCCTCCTCTGTCACCGTCCCCTTCCTGGGCCTTTTTGTATGAAGGCGGAGGGGAGGCACCTGCGATTGGGTGAGGCTCCTACTGGGCCCGGCCACCTCCTGGCTGACACTGGGCCCGCCCACCTCCTGGCTGTCACTGGGCCCGCCCACCTCTTGGCTGTCACTGGGCTCGGCCTCTTCCTTCCTGCCACTTTCCAGACCCTCAACCTGGCTGAGATCATCCTGTGTATAAAAAAAGGGACATAGTTTTAGTTTTTGGTTCATCAATCACACACAATTTTCAGCTCATGACTTGCAAATTCAATGTTAATACATATAAAAGAGTATCATTCTGACCCCAGCATTTTTTCAAGCTGGTGACAAACATTTTTGGACACTACTGTCAATTGATATGTATACATACTTTTTTGGATAAAATCCTTAATAGGTAATCAATTATAACATCTAGTTAACATCATAAATATTAGGACACTAAATATATCTAAAAATAATATACCTGGCTCCAGCTGGACACATCCGGTTCTTCTAGGATGGAAGGCCCAGTTTGTTCCTCGTCAGCCTCTGCTGGGGTGGAGGGGAGGGTGGAGGGAAGACTGCAGGGAAGAGTGGAGGGAAGGGTTGAAAGGGATTCCCTGGCTTCAGTCTGGTCGTCAAGAAAATGCAGTTTTTCGAAGTACCACAGCCTGGGTACATACACATCATCTGCTGATGCTCTAAGGAAGAATTGGGGGGCTGGACTTTGAGTGAAGCACACGGATGCAATAGAGAAGTAAATTGGAAAATGTTTTTTTATTTGAGTCAATTCATAGAACAAAGGTTGGGGGTATACAATTCATTACATAATATATATCGATACTTGAAGGTCAGTCATCACACATAAATACATTGTCCAACCAGAGTTTAAAACAGTATTTTACAAATACACCGGTCATGTAATAACATGATTAATTGCATTGTAGGAAATACTCATAAAAATAGCTAGCGCATTAAAGCGTCAATAGAAATACTAGTTAAGGTAAGATAAGTAAGAAAAATGATATAAAAACATACATCTTGACTCTATTAGGAAATATAAGTCAGTATTATACAGTTGCACAGGTCACATAAGTACGTGATTAATTGCAGTGTAAGTAATACTAAAAACGGAGATATGATGCATTAAAGCATCACTTGAGAATAAAGGAGAAAATAAGCTTGGTAGAGAGGAAAGGCCATAGTGAATTCATGAATATGTTGTTGGGATGTTGCCCCTGATGGTTTTGTGCTGCCCGGACATGCCCCCTCAGCTCCGTGATGTGGCATCTTTGGCCGGTATGACTCACGCGGCTGTGCTCTCCCCTTTGTGCGGACACACTCATGTAAGTTTGTGGGACAAATGTATGGATGTGTGGGGGTTTTTCACATTTTCTGCATTTGCCCATTAATTTTTCAGATTACCAATATGTCCTTATCTCTATTTCTAGATGATTATTACGGTCTTACTCCTGACAAGTTACTTTAAGGTCCCAAAACGCGTAGAGCTAACAACTACCATTATAACAACATATTCATGAATTCACTATGGCCGTTCCTCTCTACCATGCTTATTTTCACCTTTATTCTCAAGTGATGATATAATGCATCATATTTCCGTTTTTAGTATTACTTACACTGCAATTAATCACGTACTTATGTGACCTGTGCAACTGTATAATACTGCCTTATATTTCCTAATAGAGTCAAGATGTATGTTTTTATATCATTTTTCCTACTTACCTTACCTTAACTAGTATTTCCATTGACGCTTTAATGCACTAGCTATTTTTATGAGTATTTCCTACAATGCAATTAATCATGCTATTACGTGACCGGTATATTTGTAAAATACTGTTTTAAACTCTGGTTGGACAATGTATTTATGTGTGATGACTGACCTTCAAGTATCGATATACATTATGTAATGAATTGTATACCCCCAACCTTTGTTCTATGAATTGACTCAAATAAAAAAACATTTTCCAATTTACTTCTCTATTGCATCCGTGTGCTTCACTCAAAGTCCCGGCCCCCAATTCTCCTTTAAACTTAACGGGATGGAGGATGGGATCTGTACGGCCCCTATCCTCATATGAAGTCCCACCATATCCATTTTTTCGTTTATCTGCTGATGCTCCTGATCTCTGGGAAGCCTGGATCTTGTTATGCTCCCTCCTATACATATTCCTCAAGATCCCAATTTTACATTCCAAAATCTTCATGGTTGCTCCTGGATCAAAGTCTGCACAAATGCCAGAAGTCTCTCAGCGTTTCCTTCCTTACTGGTTTATTGTAGAATGCATTGTGTTTGACCTCCCACAGATTCCTCATCTCCCTGTACTTGTCAAAAAATTGGACATGAATTCAGGGTCCTTAAACTCATTATTCATTTTTTTTTTGTAAGACAATACACAAGACAAAAACACTTATGTTAGCCTAAACTCTTATAATTTTGTCCCAACATAGGCCTCAATCTTTAAGCAGTATAGGCACTGATGTTCCAAAGTTAATAAAATTTACCTTCGTTTCGGACGCTCGCAACTTCAGTTCCTCTTTCCTCCCGCGCACAGAACGTACGTACGGCACATTCGTGTTAGCTTTATATACACTGCGCATGCGATGAAACTCCGCCTGCGTCGCCTGCCCCTGACGTTCTTTTTCACGAATATTCCCCGCCCTTCCTCTACGCACAGAACGTACGTACGGCACATTCGTGTTAGCTTTATATACACTGCGCATGCATGAAACTCCGCCTGCGTCGCCCGTCCTTGACATTCTTTTTTTTACAAATATTCGCCGCCCCTTCTCTCTACAGTGCGCAGTTAGGAGCAACATGGCGGAGACACATCAGGTGTTTGGAACTTACTCCAGTAGCGAAGAAAGCCCGGAGCCCGAAACGTCCCGATCTGGGAAGAGGAGATTTAAGGCCTCCAATATGGCCTTTGAAGAGATGGTGGAGATGGTGGACATCTTGTGGAGGAACGATTATGATGGGAAGCATGGACCGTACACCCAGCAAATTTGCGCAAGGTCAAAATCATGTCCAAAGTTGTGAAGACTCTGGAGCAGAATTTTGGGGTACGCCGCTCCAAAGACCAATAAACGCTGGTCCGACCTTAAACTGAGGGAGCCGGATCAGTACAGAAGAATAAAGAAAGGGCTTAAAATAGTAAGTACTTGTCGTGTGTTCCTATTCTGATTATTAACTTGCATGCTGCTCCATGTGCTTTTCTTTACTGTTGTACAGTTTTAAATGGCTACTTTCATGTTCGTGGACACAGTATTCATTCGTAGGAAACATCGTTAGTAGGAAACATCGTTCGAAGGAGCATCGTTTGACAATATATACGATGTATTTAGTTGATACAGGGTTTTAACTACATTTTGGTCTTGCTAATTTGTCTTATTAAAAGAAGTTTAGGACATTGTTGTCTAGATGTCTTTAAACTTGAATGAATTGCAAACTTGATTCAGTGGAATGTAAGGAGAGGACACTCAGCAGCTATTTACACATCTGGAATCAGGAGCACTAGTGTGGGACACAAGAGTACATTTTTTAGGGTAACCCACACAGTGTTCCAGTGGATACTTGGGGTGTCTCCAACTTGGCCAAAAAAGGTAAGTATTCCAGCTTGGTAAAAAAGGGAATTTTAACCATGTCTTCAACTTAGATCTCTTCCCAAAAAGACAATTGTACACCACTTCAAAGCAATGTTTCATATTTCCTGTTTCTGAACTCAAATATCTGTGTGCTAAGTATACCTTTGGTTTCATTCTCATAGAGGAGAAAAGACTCAGACAACAGGATCCCAGGGACTCCCGACCTTGACAGCCTGAATGGCAACTAAGCCCCTGCCCCCCCCCCCCCCCCCCCCCCCCCCCCCCCCCCCACCCGAGGATGTGGACGAAGGAGAGGTGGAGGAAGTGGGCGAGAGGTGCACCCCACCAGGTGAGTGTCTGACACCCCAGCTTCAGGTAATCTGTGTATGCCTGCATATTTCTAATACACGTTTTTTCATCAATTTTAGGTGATCTGCTGGTTAATGAAGGGGAAGCTGCGGAACCATTTTCCACCGACAGCGCCCAAAGACTGATTGGCCAGATCATGGCCTGGAATGGGGAATTGATGCCATGCGCAACAGCCTGGACATCATGCACAATCAGCTGGACAACATGCAGCAGGAAATGAAGAACATGATCATGTTTTGGGGAGAATTTAATCCCTTTGTCCCTAAAACGAAATTGATCATGTTCTTCATTTCCTTTTTAGATGCCCACATTCTGGGATTTTAAGTTTTTTAAAAGCCAAATTTTGAAGATGCACACCGTGTGTCAATATGTGCTATCTGCAATCAGGGGTTCTCAATGTACGTGTTTTGTGGGTGCAACCCCTTCCTCATAATGCTAGTAGGTGAGAGGAAGGGATTGCATCCACAAAACACGTCCATTGATCTCCCATGATGGGAGATAGCACATGTTGACATTACCCATTTGGAATCCCAATTTTTGTGCATCTTCAAAATGTGGCTTTTACAGGAGTGACATCACCCCATCTGATTTTACTTTGTAAGTTCCAGAGTTGTGTGTATGTTATGTTTTAAAACATGCCTGTTTGTTAAAAAAAATATATATATATATTGTTAAAAAAGAAATATATATTTAAAAAAAATGTATAAACGCACATGTGAATGTGCACAGATTAAAAAGTTTGCTAATCAACAATGTGTGGCTTCTTCTTTCAATGCTCAATACCAGTTTTGTAGGTAATTTTGTGTTTACAGTGACAGTGGAGCTTATTTACTAAAGGAAAATCCACTTGGCACTACAAGTGCACTAGGAGGACCTAGGAGACAGACAAAAAGAAAAGCAGGCAATAAATACATTTCGAGATTTTATCTGATCATTATTTTTTTATTGATAAAAATCAGACATTGTCTGGCATTGCAATGGCCCCCCTACCCGTAAAATAATTAACATATTTCTCCTTAACTTCACAGGCGCTTTGGGGGGCCAAGCCAGTACGGCCAGTATCCAGGCCATCAGATGATTGTCTGTAAGTCCGGCCTCAGGCCCAACTGATGCAATATAATTTCTTGCATTTTTTCTTAAAAAATTGTGCAGGATGTAGTATGGATTGCTGTCAGAAACAGGCGGAACTGGCTGGCTATTATCCCAAAGGCATTCTCCACAACTCTTCTTGCTCTGGTCAGCCGGTAGTTAAAAACCCTCCTCTCTGGGGTGAGGGTCCTTTGGGGGAATGGCCTCATCAGGTGCTCGCCCAGACCGAAGGCTTCATCTGCAACGTCCTTCCACGTTATCCGCATCAGGTGGCAATCCCAGGCCACCACTCTGGAGACACTGGTAGAACTCCGTCTGGGTGAAGACTCCTCCATCCAACATCCGGCTATTCTTCCCCACGTCCACATACAAAAATTCATATTGTGCCGACACCACCGCCATTAACACAATACTATGAAACCCCTTATAATTAAAATAGTATGACCCCGAATTTTCGTGGTGGCACGATGTGGACCTTCTTCCCATCTATAGCCCCTCCACAGTTGGGAAAGTCCCAACGGGTGGCAAAATTGGATGCCACAGTCTGCCATTCCTGTGGCGCTGAAGGAAACTGGGGAGTGAAACAAAAAAAAAAATATAAGTACTTTTGCACATAACATTGCAAGCACATTACACAAAAAACATTCTTGCCCAACATCAGTATAACATTTATTTTAATTATTATTTAAAGAATAAAATATAAGGGGGGCTTCTAAATTAATTTAAGGACACACATACCATTTGGAAACATTTTAAGGGGGTGTTTAGGGTAAAGCACTAAAATGGAGCTGACAAAATACATTGTTAAGTGACTAGACTAGGTGGATATGGGCCCATTGCATGCTGGGGAGGTTAGTGAAGGCAAATATGCATGAAGGACAAAAAAGGAGCATTAAAAGATTACAGCATGCATGAGGACAAAGGGGACATTCACAGCATTTAGCAACCATGGTAATTAGGGATTGAGGAAAGAAATACAATACATTAGCAAACATTAAATACAATAAAATGTGATGTTAAAGGATAAATCTTACCTCAATATAGTCCTTCTGCAGGACCTGAATGATGTCAGAACAGGTCTCTGGGATAATGATCCCCAGAGCCTGGTAGGAGATGCCTGTCGAGAACTTGAGGTCCTGCAGGCTTCTCCCAGTCGCCAAGTACCGCAACGTAGCGACTAGCCTCTGCTCCGGTGTGATGGCTTGCCTCATGCAGGTATCCTGCCTGCTGATATAAGGGGTCAGCAAAGCCAACAAATGGTGAAAAACATGGTCCGTCATCCTGAGAAAGTTCCTGAAATCGTCAGGATTATTCTCATGGATCTCACGAAGCAAAGACATGTGAGAGAATTGGTCACGCTGGAGCAACCAATGCTTGGTCCATGAACTCCTCCCCACCCTGTTCATGGGCTGGGCTTGGGTCGAAGAATTAAATACAACACCAAGCCCAAGCAAAGCATGAACTCTACGACGAGTACGTACACGCAACATGGCTTCAAAACAGTCGGCTGGTCAGAACGAACTTAAACAGAACACACTGAAGAACAGCAAGGCCTGTGAAGAGCGAGCTGAAAATCAGCAATGAGCGGACAAGAACGCACTGAATAAACCAATGCGAACTGACTACACGCACTGAAAAGCAGATACAAACCCTACAAGCACAAACTGATCAACAGTTAAACGATCTGAAAAAACAGTCTGAAAAGTACGAAACGTCTCTTACCAAACTTCTAGTAACACAAGGTAAACACGAGATTAGCAGAAGGGGCCAAGGGGTAGCGCACTTGCAATTGAACTTCCGTTTTATAGTCCCATCAGACCTGTTGTACGTCACCGCGTTCTAGACGGTCGGACTTTGGTGTGATCGTGTGTAGGCAAGTCAGTTTCAGCGGAACTCCATCAGAACTTCGTTGAAAGTCCGTCGGAAAGACTGTCGGACCTTTGACGCTGAAAAGTCAGCTCGTGTGTACATGGCATTAGTCTCCCTACAAAGTCTCACAAATAATTGTTGATCCTGCCACTGAAATCCACTTCCTGTGATGGTGTGGTGACGATACTTCACTGCTCCTAAATTCAGAGCAGAGTTGCCACTCCCATGTAGGCTGTACCTGCTTGCACGACGGTGGAATAAAAATGTGGCAGGGGGTGTGACTATTAGCATTGTCACTGTTGAATCACAAGCCTGTAGCTTGTCAATCGGCACCTGGCCACACCTAGTCCTGCCCACTGCTTTCTGAATTGACAGCACTGACTTTGTTCCTAAACAACTCCAACTGTGAGCTGCAGTGTCTGGGAGGGAGAGAATATGAGACACAAAGAGAGGAGTATTTGGTTCAGCCAGGGAAGGTAAAGGAAGCTTTTTGTTTACTTTATGAGGCTTGCCCATTATATAATAACTCTGATGTCATACAGAAGCCTTTAGTTGTACTTTAAAAACATCAATACATGTAATTTTATATATAACTATCACAAATACTTGAATCTGTTGTTCCCCTGCACAGTAAGACTCAGAATGGTAGCAGGAGGGGCAGTAGCCAACCAAGTTGTACTACATTGCATAGTGCTGCCAGCTTCCTCCCCTCCTGGATAAGAATGAGCTGAACACCCCTCGGTTCTGTTCGCACCAGAACATGCGAACAGGCAAAAAATTTGGACAAACACCATTAAAGTCTATGGTACACGAACATAAAAATCAGAAGTGCTCATATTAAAGGCTTATATGCAAGTTATTGCCATAAAAAGTGTTAGGGGACCCGGGTCCTGCCCCAGGGGACATGTATCAATGCAAAATAAAGTTTTAAAAATGGTCGTTTTTTTCGGGAGCAGTGATTTTAATAATGCTTAAAGTGAAACAATAAAAATGAAATATTCCTTTAAATATTGTACCTGGGGGGTGTGTCTATAGTATGCCTGTAAAGTGGCGCATTTTTCCCATGTTTAGAACAATACCACAGCAAAATGACATTTCTAAAGGAAAAAAGTCATTTAAAACTGATCATGGCTGTAGTGAATTGTCGGGTCTCGGCAATACAGATAAAACTCATTGAAAAAAACGGCATGGGTTCCCCCCTAGTCCATTACCAGGCCCTTTGGGTCTGGTATGAATATTAAGGGAAACCCCAAAACAAAGAAAAAAAAATTGCGTGGGGGTCTCCCCAAAATCCATACCAGGCTCTTCAGGTCTGGTATGGATATTAAGGGGAACCCTGCACCAAAATTTTTTTAAAAATGGCGTAGGGGTCCCCCCCAAAATCCATACCAGACCCTTATCCGAGCACGCAACCTGGCAGGCCGCAGGAAAAGAACTGTACCAGGCCACATGCCCTCAACATGGGGGGGATGCTTTGGAGTCACCCCCAAAGCACCTTGTCCCCATGTTGATGGGGACAAAGGCCTCATCCCAACAACCCTTACCCGGTGGTTGTGGTGGGGGTCTATGGGCAGGGGGCTTATCGGAATCTGGAAGCCCCCTTTAACAAGGGAACCCCCAGATCCCGGCCCCATTATCTGAATTGGTAATGGGTACAGGTACATTGTACCCCTACCAATTCACAAAAAAAAGTCAAATTGACAGGAGACACTTTGGGACAAACCCTTTATTAAAAAATAAAAAAATTAAAATGTCCCGCAATGTAGATCATCTCACTCCACCCGATGGACCGAAACCCCCCCCCCAAAAAACCCAGCAACAGACACTTTTTATGACAATTACTTGCATATAAGCTTTTAAAATGAGCTCTTTTGTTTTTTCATGTTCATGTCCCATAGACTTTTTTCATAGTTTGTTATAAAATTTTGCAAACAGGTAATTTTTCTCCTTCACTCATGTACACTGATGGGGCTGCACTGATGGGCACTGATAGGCTGCACTGGTGGGCTATGACCAGGCAGCATTGATGGGCATTGATGGGCGCTGATGAGACGGCACTGGTGGGCACTGATAGGTGGCACTGATGGGCACTGATAGGCAGCACTGATGGGCACTGATAGGCGGCAGTGATAGGTGACACTGATGAGGCACTGATGGGCATTGATTGGCAGCACTGATGGGCACTTATTGGCAGCACTGGTAGCCAATTATTGGTAGTACTGGTGGGCACTTATTGGCAGCACTGGTGGGCACTTATTGGTAACAGGGGTGGGCAAAGATTGCCAGCACTGGTGGGCACTGATTGGTAGCACTAGTGGACACTGATAGGCAGCACTGGTGGGCACTAATTGGTAGCACTGGTGGGCACAGATTGGCAGCACTGGTGGGCACTGATAGCCAACACTGGTGGGCACTGATAGGCAACACTGGTGGGCACTGATTCTCAGTGTAGATGTCCTTTTTAGAGAAGTCTATTAACGTCCCTCTTCTCCTCTCCTCATGCTGTCAGCATGAGGAAAGGAGTGCCGATAACTGGCAAGTATATTTACACTGTAATCAGCTGTGATTGGACAGAGCTGATCATGTAGTAAAGACCTGCTGGTTGGCTCTTTACCTCAATCTATGATCAGCAGTGCCCTCCAGACACTGTAATCACAGAGCGCACGCCATCATGTGACGGCCTCCCAGAACTAGCCGACCGCGCTGTAGCCTCATTCGGCTATAGCATGGTCTGCAAGTGGATAAAGCAAACTATAGCTTGTTTTAAAAACAAATTGAAACCAGGAAGGTTTTTTATTGCAGAAGAGCTATACTTCCTTTTCACAGAAAAAGTGACAATCCCAGCATGGGACAGGTGCTGGGAGAAATGAACTCCTGTGCGTATGCCAGACATTACACCATCCTGGAATGGTCAATCAAGATGATACATGATGGGTTGAAGATGCTGGAGCTGGTAACCAAGCTTGTGGATGGCACATCACTGGACAAAAAAGTAAGTATAGCCCTGATTTAACTACAGTAAAGAGCAAAGTGAGTCCACTGACCTGGCCATACTGTTTGGTAGGGATGCCTGGGTCACAAGACTGGGTGAACAGGAACACAAATATTTTGACAGATAAAACAGCTCTCATCTATATTTTCTGCTCTTTGCCTGGAGTTTAGCTTAACGCAGACACTCATGTGTTTTTGGGTGTGGATTTGGCCTTTTTTTCCATTATATTATGCCAGATAACTTCTTTGGGATTGGTCAGGTTTTTGTTTTCTATTTTTTTAAAGAAAATTTTGGAGGAAAGGGAATCATTGCTGAATTGTTTTTGTGGAACATGTTCTTGGTCTGTCATCTTAAATTCTTTAGTGGGTCACTTACCTGGAACAAGCTTAGAGGTAGAAGCACTGGTTTTTCTTCCATCAATGTCTTTTTTAGGGCCTTTAAATGTGTCGGAAAAATATGTTAAAAATATTACCATCTTTGATTTAATTATGTTTGGCTGTGACAATAATTTTCAAGATATTTCCTTTTTTAAAAATGCATATTAAAATAATTTTCACTACTTTATAAACCTCACATTCTGTTATATTTTTGATTACATATAGTAAAATACTTTCAGCTTCACCATGACCCTTAAATATATAGTAATAGGGGTCATGGGGTAATATATTTTATGTATAATCTTCACCATAGATTTTTTTTCCTTTTCTGTAATTAAACTATAAATCCCAAAAAATTAGATTAAACTGAATTCTCATTAATATTCATGAGGCCATAATCTCCTCAAACGCATGCGTACAAAAACATGCTTGCTGCCAACTTAAATTTTATTCTATGAATAACTAGAGAGCTCAGCGAAAGGCTAGTAAATTTTGACATACAAAGATAGTTCCACCAGATAGGGTAAGTACTTTGGGTCTTATTTAGTGTTAGGCAAAGGTTATTGGGAAGCGATACTGGTTTTATATACATTTATTTATTATGATCAGGAGGAAAAAGAATGTTTAAAATATGAAATATTGCATATAAATGTTTTGTATTTTTATATGCATCCAACAGATGGAGCTCTGCTTATCTCCTCTGTTGAAAAATAAAACACAGAGCTCAATATATAAGGCTAAAATATATAGAAAACATACAGTATAAATGAGGCATAGCAAAGATTCATCCACATCTTCCTCCCTTCAGATTGCTTCCTATAGAGACTCATTTGGAGAAAGGGTGTCTTAAAGGAAACACTATCTGCTGTGCTTTTGCTTTAGAAAACCCATAGTGCTCTGGGAATCCTGTATTATGGTTGCATCCTACAAATGTTGATTTGCAAAACAAAGATTATTTATATCTTACAAAAAATATAAAAGATCAGTTTAAACAATAAAAAATGCTAATGAAATTAACCCAAAACCACTATACATTTCCTTTCTGTTAAATGTTAAGGTCAGTTTAACCTTTTGCTTACTGGGCACTTAAACCCCCCTCCTACCCAGACCAATTTTCAGCTTTCAGCGCTGACGCACTTTGAATGACAAATACGCGGTCATACAGCACTGTATCCTAATGAAATTTTTATTATTTTTTTCACACAAATATAGCTTTCTTTTGCTGGTATTAATCACAGCTGGGGTTTTTATTTTTTGCTAAACAAACAAAAAAAAAAAAAAAAAGGAAAATTTTGAAAAAAAAATCATGTTTCATAATTTGTTATAAAATTTTGCAAACAGGTAATTTTTCTCCTTCATGGATATGCGCTGATGAGGCAGCACTGATGGGCACTAATAGGCTGCACTGGTGGGCACTGATAGGCTGCACTGATGGGCACTGATAGGCACAGTTAAGGCAGCACTGATAGACACAGATAAGGAGGCACTGATGGGGACAGAGAAGGCGGCACTGATGGCGACTGATGGGTGGCACTGATGGGCACTGATATGTGTTACTGATAGGTACCACTGATAGATTGCACTGATGGGCACTGATAGGTGGCACTGATAGGTGGCACTGATGGGCACTGGTAGGTAACACTGATGGGCAGCACTGTTGATGAGGCACTGATTGGTGACACTGATAGGTGGCACTGTTGTGCACTGTTAGGTGGCACTGGCAGGTGGCACAGGTGGGCACAGATGAGCTGGTGGCAGCTCACCTTGATCGGGACCAATGTCCCTCTGCGAGCCGCCGGTGAGCGCGAGGAGAAAAAATAGCCAATTACCGGCTCTGTTTACATCACATGATCACAGGGATCGACCCCTTACTCCGATCTGTGATCAGCCGAGTCTCATAGGCTCGCTGATCAAAGAGCGCGCCGCACGCGCCCTGCAGGGGGTGCGCAGGCTGTTCGGGCACAGGAGGATGTCTATTGACGTCCTTCCGGCAAAGTAGGTCCACGCCGTCGCCTCTAAAGAGACCCTGGGCATGCTCTGCGACATATGAACATTTATATTGTCCATACATATACTTTAATATGATAAGAGAAGCACAATGTCTGTGCAGTGCTGCTACTAAGCAGGAAACACAGCATACATTAAAAAGAAGCACAGCATCGATTACAACCATTTGCAGAGACGGGATATATACAGTATATACAGTACAATATACACTCACCGGCCACTTTATTAGGTACACCTGTTCAACTGCTTGATAACACAAATTGCTAATCAGTCAATCACATGGCAACAGCTCGAAGCATTTAGGCAACTAGATGTGGTGAAGACAACTTGCTGAGGTTCAAAATGAGCATCAGAATGGGAAAGAAAGGAGATTTAAGAGACTTTGAACGTGGCATGGTTGTTGATGCCAGATGGGCTGGTCTGAGTATTTAAAAAACTGCTGATTTACTGGGATTTTCACGCACAGTTAGAAAAAGAGAAAATATCCAGTGAGCGGCAGTTATGTGGAAGAAAATGCCTTGTTGCTGTCAGAGGTCAGAGTAGAATGGGCAGATTGGTTCAAGATGATAGAAAGGCAACAGTAACTCAAATAACCACTTGTTACAACCAAGGTATGCAGAATACCACCTCTGAACACACAAAACATGGAACCTTGAAGCAGATGGGCTACAGCAGCAGAAGACCACATCGGGTGCCACTCCTGTCAGCTAAGAACAGGAAACTGAAGCTACAATTCACACAGGCTCACCAAAATTGCACAATAGAACATTGGAAAAACGTTGCCTGGTCTGATGTCTCAATTTCAGCTGCGACATTCAGATAGTAGGGTCAGAATATTGTGTAAACAACATGAAAGCATGGATCTATTCTGCCTTTCTGTCTGACACACTTTTGGGTCCCTTAGTACCAGTTGAGCATCATTTAAATGCTACGGCCTACCTGAGTACTGTTGCTGACCATGTCCATCCCTTTATGACTACAGTGTACTCATCTTCTGATGGCTCCTTCCAGCAGGATAATGCACCATGTCACAAAGCTCAAATCCTCTCAAACTGGTTTCTTGAACATGACAATGAGATCACTGTACTCCAATGTCCTCCACAGTCACCAAATCTCAATCAAAAAGAGCACCTTTGGGATGTGGTGGAACAGGAGATTTGCATCATGGATGTGCGGCCAAAAAATCTGCAGCAACTGCGTGATGCTATCATGTCACTATGGACCAAAATCTCTGAGGAAATTTTTCAGAACCTATGCCACAAAGAATTAAGGCAGTTCTGAAGGCAAAAGTGGGTCCAACCCGATACTAGCCAGGTGTACCTAATAAAGTGGTCGGTGAGTGTATGTACAGTATCTCACAAAAGTGAGTACACCCCTCACATTTTTGTAAATATATTATTCTATCTTTTCATGTGACAACACTGAAGAAATGACACTTTGCTACAATGTAAAGTAGTGAGTGTACAGCTTGTATAACAGTGTAAATTTGCTGTCCCCTCAAAATAACTCAACACACAGCCATTAATATCTAAACCGCTGGCAACAAAAGTGAGTACACCCCTAAGTGAAAATGACCAAATTGGGTAGCCATTTTCCCTCCCCTGGCGTCATGTGACTCGTTAGTGTTACAAGGTCTCAGGTGTGAATGGGGAGCAGGTGTGTTAAATTTGGTGTTATCGCTCTCACTCTCTCATACTGGTCACTGGAAGTTCAACACGGCACCTCATGGCAAAGAACTCTTTGGGGATCTGAAAAAAAGAATTGTTGCTCTACATAAAGATGGCCTAGGCTATAAGAAGATTGCCAAGACCCTGAAACTGAGCTGCAGCACGGTGGCCAAGACCATACAGCGGTTTAACAGGACAGGTTCCACTCAGAACAGGCCTTGCCATGGTCGACCAAAGAAGTTGAGTGCATGTGCTCAGCCTCATATTCAGAGGTTGTCTTTGGGAAATAGAGGTATGAGTGTTGCCAGCATTACTGCAAAGGTTGAAGGGGTGGGGGGTCAACCTGTCAGTGCTCAGACCATACGCCGCACACTGCATCAAATTGGTCTGCATGGCTGTCATCCCAGAAGGAGGCCTCTTCTAAAGATGATGCACAAGAAAGCCTGCAAACAATTTGCTGAAGACAAGCAGGCTAAGGACATAGATTACTAGAACCATGTCCTGTGGTCTGATGAGACCAAGATAAACTTATTTGGTTCAGATGGTGTCAATCATGTGTGGCGGCAACCAGATAAGGAGTACAAAGACAAGTGTGTCTTGCCTACAGTCAATCATGGTGGTGGGAGTGTCATGGTCTGGGGCTGCATGAGTGCTGCCGGCAATGGGGAGCTATAGTCCATTGAGGGAACCATGAATGCCAACATGTACTGTGACATACTGAAGCAGAGCATGATCCCCTCCCTTCAGAGACTGGGCCGCAGGGTAGTATTCCAACATGATAAGGACCCCAAACACACTTCCAAGACGACCACTGCCTTGCTAAAGAAGCTGAGGGTAAAGGTGATGGGCTGGCCAAGCATGTCTCCAGACCTAAACCCTATTTAAGTATCTGTGGGGCATCCTCAAACAGAAGGCGGAGGAGTGCAAGGTCTCTAACATCCAGCTCTGTGATGTCATCATGGAGGAGTGGAAGAGGACTCCAGCGGCAACCTGTGAAGCTCTAGTGAACTCCATGCCCAAGAGGGTTAAGACAGTGCTGGAAAATTATGATAGCCACACAAAATATTGACACTTTGGGCCCAATTTGAACTTTCACTGTAGGGGTGTACTCACTTTTGTTGCCAGCAGTTTAGACATTAATGGCTGTGTGTTGAGTTATTTTGAGGGGACAGCAAATTTACACCTTTATACAAGCTATACACTCACTACTTTACATTGTAGCAAAGTGTTATTTCTTCAGTGTTGTCACATCAAAAGATAGAATAAAATATTTACAAAAAGGTGAGGGGTGTACTCACTTTTGTGAGATACTGTATATATATATATATATATATATATATATATATATATATATATATACCCTGTGTGTGTTTAGCAATTATTTAATGTATCTATGAATGAGGACTAAGCAGGCCAGGCATTTTTATGTTTCCCACAAGATTTGCTTGGTGTTCTTCTTGGACTCATTTTTTTTTTTTTTTTAATTGCATAAAATTCTGAATAACGTCATAAGCAAAGTTAGTGTTTGTAGTCCTTTTCTTCTGTAATAGTTGCTCAGCGATGCATAAAAATTCAAATTAATAAACTATTTTTTTTTTTTATTATTCTACTTTGTGTTATCTCCAGAAATCATTCATCACAGGACTATCCCCAGATTTTGCATTTCAGTCCGCGAATTACCATATCCAGTCAGTCTGCTCTGCTTATCTTCATGTATGGCTGCCTCGTGTTTAACACACAATTACATTTTCTCACTCCAACTCCATTACAAATGGAATAAGGCAGGCATTGTTTAAAGAGATGTACTGCTTCAATTCGAGTTATGCCATGCAATTCACTGAGCAGAGAAAAAGATAGACAACAAGGACACAACATAAACACGAATTCCACCTCGGCTGCTGGAAAAATGAATGAATTCAAATAGGCTTAAAAAAAAAAAAAAAAATATTACGTCTGTTTACTGTAAGCAAAACATTTTCCCTGGATTGGTGGAGACAGGCTATAGCGGATAATACACTGGTTAGAGACTAATTGCATTATTATTGAGTGCCTGTCGTGTTCAATAGCTATGGATCTGAGAAACAACAATGGTACAATTGATGTCAGCTTCCCAAATGACTTTAATGAAGAGCAAATTGGACTAATTTTCCAAATCAGCAGCACTCACGACCGAGATATATGGGGGACCAGAGCTTACTATTTACTTTTGAATAAATGGGCCTATTAGTGAAATATACATCCATTTTTATATCATAACAGGTGCATTTACCTTTATATAATAAACACAGGTTCACACTTGCCCATTCTCTGAAACGCAGTCAGGCGTTCAGGTGGCAATCTTACCATCTTCTGAATGCCTGATTTATTTGCTTTTTTTTTTTGACATATGGCAATTTTTAATATGAGTAATGCTCCACAAGCGCGAGCCAAACATTTCAGCGCAGTCCCATTGACTTGAATGGTCACGTTTGACAGGCAGTGACGCCTGTCAACTCAACATGCCACGTTAAATTTGCTGCAGCTCAGCTGCCTGTTTTTATTGCCCCACAGCAATAGAGGCCTTAGATTATAGCAAGTATAATTTACTAAATGGTTTGAATTAAAGCGATTGTAAAGGTTTTTTTTTTTTTTTTTTAAATAACAAACATGTTATATTTACCTGCTCTGTGCAAGGGTTTTGCACAGAGCAGCCCTGATCCTCCTCTTCTGGGGTCCTGGCTCCTCCCCATCGGGTGCCCGCATGGAGAGCCCCTTTACCATGGGGGCACCTGTGCGGGCGCGCTCACCAGTCCATTGACACAGACAGCAGGACTCGCCCCGCCTCCCTCTCTCGTGTCACTGGATTTGATTGACAGCAGCGGAAGCCAATGGCCCCTGCCACTATCAATCTATCCATGAGGACAAGATATCGGCTGGAGCTGCTCAGCTCATGCTTGTCGCGGGAATGGACAGGTTCGGGTAAGAAAAAGGGGAGGCTCTAGGGGCAGCTGCAGCACAGAAGTTTTTTCACCTTAATGCATACGTAGCAAGGTCCCAAGCCTCCTTCAGTCTAATGAGGACCTCCAGTGCCAGAGATAGCTGACATCCTTCTGTATATGGTGGGTTGCAACGCATAGTGGGTGTAATGTAAGGTAGATTCATGGGCGCCAGACACTTCTTGAATGCAAAGAGATTTTATTTCTCTTAACAGAACTTTCGGAGAGAGGGTTAAGGCCAGGACACCCTTGGGAAGTTGCAATGTCAATTAGCAGACTCCGCGACTTCTACAGGAGCACAGCCATGCAGGGAAAGGCATCCAGCAAGACGCCACATCTGTATGTGTAGGAATGCTGTCTCCTATGGCAATAGTCTTTAACAGTTTCTAACAAAGTGTAACAGTTCCTTCACTTCCACTACAATCACTTCTTGTAGTTCTTCAGCCCACTGAGCTCCCAGTCTCTCATTAGACTAGATGATTCACTAGCCACTGAATCCTTTGAGCTCTTCCAAGCTTCACTGTAGTATCTTTCTCAAGCGTCACCCCCGCTTCTCTGCTGGGTCCCTGGCTTGGCACTCCAGATATTTATCAAGCTTCACCCCACTGGCCTGCTCTGTCCCTGGCTTGACCCACAAGGCTGCTCTGCAAGCGTCACCTCCGCTGGTTGGGTCCTTGGCTTGACACTTGCTAAAGTTTCCAGATTCTTCACCATCCCCAACGGGTAAGAATTTTGCTCTGGTACTTGCTTTAGCTACTCACTGTGGTCCCTAGTAAAGGTGGTTGGTCCCTTAGTGGCGAAATGCTTCCCCTCTACCTCCGACCTCGACAGGTTCTCAGGCCGGCAGAACCGTCGCTTGGGGACAAGCTGCACATGCTCAGTTTGGTGTGTATTGCTAGAGAGTGCATGTGATCAGCACAGGGCCAATCAGCATTGTCCAGACACAGGATCAGGGGAGAATGAAAACTCCTACAAGCTTTACTAGGACCTAATAGAAGTCATAAAATTGCTATATACTGCTGATGAGAAAAGGTATTTAGCAGTTTATATTTACTAAAATAATTGCATTTCCATGTTCTGTGTACTGTGGGAGACCAGATATAGTGAATGCAGGGTCCTGGGTTTAGTAACGCTTTAAGTACAAGGGTTTTTCAAACATTTTCCACACTTTTTAAAAAACAATTTAATTAAGAATATCAAAAACAAATTACAACTCTTATGCCCTGTACACACGGTCGGATTTTCCGACGGAAAATGTGTGATAGGACCTTGTTGTCGGAAATTCCGACCGTGTGTGGGCTCCATCACACATTTTCCATCGGATTTTCCGACACACAAAGTTTGAGAGCTTGCTATAAAATTTTCCGACAACAAAATCCGTTGTCGGAAATTCCGATCGTGTGTACACAAATCCGACGGACAAAGTGCCACGCATGCTCAGAATAAATAAAGAGATGAAAGCTATTGGCCACTGCCCGGTTTATAGTCCCGACGTACGTGTTTTACGTCACCGCGTTCAGAATGATCGGATTTTCCGACAACTTTGTGTGACCGTGTGTATGCAAGACAAGTTTGAGCCAACATCCGTCGGAAAAAATCCATGGATTTTGTTGTCGGAATGTCCGATCAATGTCCGACTGTGTGTACAGGGCATTATACTAAACTTTAAGGTTAGCCAACTTGCCAGACAGACTTGTCACATGATATTCTCAGACACAACCAATTACTACTCCCCAGATAGCAAGCTATTGAGCTGCAAGTTTAAAAATGACTTGCTAAGCTATTGCTAGACTTGCCAGGCTTCACACGTTTGTTGCACAATTGTTGTGCAATAGTCATCCCACCACAGGGGTCACTGTGACTTGCAGAGCTCTTGCTGTAGACTCATAACTGCAACTTTGCCCTTGCTAGAGACTTGCCCTGCAAATTTGCTACAAATTGGAAAAGTGCCAACTAGAACTTGTGCTTCAAGTGCTCTTGCCATTGAAAATGTGCAGTAAGTTAACAACACTTACAATTCAACAATCCCAGAAAACGTGCCACAAATTTGTGACAGTGTTGAATTGTAAGTGTTGTTAACTTGCTGCACATTTTCACTGGCAAGTTGTGCACTTGCAGAGCACTTGAAGCACAAGTTCTAGTTGACACTTCCAATTTGTAGCAAATTTGCATGGCAAGTCTCTAGCAAGGGCAAAGTTGCAGTTGTGAGTCTACAGCAAGAGCTCTGCAAGTCTATAGCATAAAAATCAGCCACAGTGACCCCTGTAGTGGGATGACTATTTCACAACATAACTGAACCAGAACTTGCAGCAGACTTGCAGAATGTTTGCAAAGAAAGTTGATCAGGAGTCATGCAATGTGGACTTGCTGACTTGCTGCAATTGTGCAACAAACTTGTGAAGCCTGACAAGTCTAGCAATAGCTTAGCAAGTCATTTTCAAACGTGCAGCTCAATTGCTTGCTATCTGGGATATCACAAACTTGTGACAAATTATCCTTGCTATCTGGGTCCTCCCCCGCTCACTGTTTTCAAACGAAAATATAAAAGTGGGGAAACTTTTTGAAGACCCCTCGTATATATATGGGAGTTGTTTTACCTGGCAAAGGATTTGTATTTTTGTCCATACAGTCCTAAGATTTACACAGCCTGCCAGACAGCAGAGTCAGGTGGATGGCCTTATGTACGTTTGAGGAATACAGTGGTATCCTTTCTCCATACCCAGTCCGCTAAATGGTCAGTGAAGGAGCAGCAGCAGAGTAACGAGGTCACTCCTCACTCGGTTCTCCCCTCCTATCAATGTGTCAAATCATTTGCATGTGGCACACCTAATTGGCTCCCAGTCCTGCACCTCTGTCACTCAGCCTGAATGTTATAAAATTACAAGAGCTAATACCAAGTCAAATTCAGGTACCTACATTAAACAAGTAAATGTAATTATATTTATTACTAAATACAAAATTGCATTCATTTGTGTATTTAACCACTTGTCTACCAAGGTACGTTTATAAATGTTATGGTAGACAAATGGTTAAAGTTGACAACTGCTGCTACACTGGCTTTAAGAACCAGTGAAGGGTTATCTGATAAAAGTGATCCAGTGGCATCGATGGGAAATGGCTTCCCTAGTGAGAGCAGGAGGATCTGGAGGAACATCCAGGGCCGGACAAGGGGTGGGCTGGAGGGGCGGCTGCCCTTGGCACTGTGGGATCATGTGAGATGGGGGGGCACCACAAGGAGTTCGGGGGAGGGGATTTATGTTGGGAGGGGGAATTTGGGGGGCAGCAGGGGGTAAGAATTGTTCTAGGAGGAAAGATTTGGAGAGGAGTGCTAGGAGTGGTAATTTAGGGGGATTTGTGTTGGGAAGAGGGATGGTGGAAGAGGATAGGTGCTATGAGGGGGGGGGTTTGGGGGATTGTGCTAGGATGGGGAAGTAAAATTTGTCCAGGGAGGGGGGGGAATCTGGAGTTTGGGGAGAGGATTTTTGCACGAAGGGGAAATTTGAGGGGTAGAGGATTTGTGCTAGGAGGGGGTGACTTTTTTTGGGGGGGAGGGGTATTTGTGCTGGGGTCATACTGGGAGACAGAGGATGTGAGGTGAGGGGGGATGGGGGGGCAAAGATTTGTGCTGGGAGGGGGAATTTCAGCAGGGCGGCAGAATTGTACTGGTAGGAGGGGGAATTTCTGCTCAGAGGATAAGCATGCAGACTCAGTTTGATCCTCAATTTATTTTATTTTTTGGGGGGTAGGAGTATTTGCCGACACATAATGCTCATACATCTTTGGGTGGGGGGCGCGATTTGGCATGTTCGCCCTGGGCTCTAGAGGACCTTGTCCCGGCAATGGGAACATCCGTTCTCTGAACCCTCCTTTGAGTAAAAATACACATCGCGTCTGGTGTCACAGCTGTCATTTCTCGACTAGTGAAGCCGGGGATGCTGCTATTCAAACACAACCTGTGTTGGCAGGGAAACATTGGGGGTCCAATATCTCCATAAAGAGTATCCGTCACCTGCCCAGGCTACAACCCCTGGCAAAAATGATGGAATCACCAGTCCCTGAGGATGTTCCTTCAGTTGTTTATTGTTGTAGAAAAAAAGCAGATCACAGACATGGCCAAAAACTAAAGGCATTTCAAATGGCAACTTTCTGGCTTTAAGAAACATTAAAGAAATCAAGAAAAATAATTGTGGTGGCCAGTAACAGTTAGATTTATAGAACAAGCACAGGGAATAAATTATGGAATCACTCAATTCTGAGGAAAAAATTATGGAATCATGAAAAACAAACAAAATAACACTCCAACACATCACTAGTACTTTGTTGCACCACCTCTGGCTTTTATAACTGCTTGCAGTCTCTGAGGCATTGACTTAATGAGTGATAAACAGTACTCTTCATCAATCTGGCTCCAGCCTTCTCTGATTGCTGTTGCCAAATCATCTTTGCAGGTTGGAGCCTTGTCATGGACCATTTTCTTTAACTTCCACCACAGATTTTCAATTGGATTGAGATCCGGACTGTTTGCAGGCCATGACATTGACCTTATGTGTCTTTCTTCAAGGAATTTTTTCACAGTTTTTGCTCTATGGCAAGATGCATTATCATCTTGATAAATGATTTCATCATCCCCAAACATCCTTTCAATAGATGGGAGAAGAAAAGTGTCCAAAATTTCAATGTCAACCTGTGATTTATTGAAGATTTAATGACAGCCATCTCCCCAGTGCCTTTACCTGACATGCAGCCCCATATCATAATTGACTGTGGAAATTTGCATGTTTTCTTCAGACAGTCTGCATAAATCTCATTGGAACGGCACCAAAACAAGTTCCAGCATCATCACCTTGCCCAATGCAGATTCGAGATTCATCACTGAATATGACTTTCATCCAATCATCCACAGTCCACGATTGCCTTTCCTTAGCCCATTGTAACCTTGTTTTTTTGTGTTTAGGTGTTATAGATGGCTTTCTTTTAGCTTTTCTGTATGTAAATCACTTTTCCTTTAGGCGGTTTCTTACAGTTCGGTCACAGATGTTGACTCCAGTTTCCTCCCATTTGTTCCTCATTTGTTTTGTTGTACATTTTCTGTTTTCAAGGCATATTGCTTTAAGTTTTCTGTCTTGACGCTTTGATGTCTTCCTTGGTCTACCAGTATGCTTGCCTTTAACCACCTTCCCATGTTGTTTGTATTTGGTCCATGTTTTAGACACAGCCGACTGTGAACAACCAACATCTTGTGCAACACTGCGTGATGATTTACCCTCTTTACCTACATACTAACAAGCAGATTTAATCTGATGCAGGTGTTAGTGTTTGTAATGAAAATTTACAGGGCGATTCCATAATTTTTTCCTCAGAATTGAGTGATTCCATAATTTATTCCCTGTGCTTGTTCTATAAATCTAACTGTTACTGGCCACCACAATTATTTTTCTTGATTTCTTTTAGTGTTTCTTAAAGCCAGAATTTGCCATTTGAAATGCCTTTAGTTTTTGGCCATGTCTGTGATCTGCTTTTTTTCTACAACAATAAACAACTGAAGGAACATCCTCAGGGACTGGTGATTCCATAATTTTTGCCAGGGGTTGTATCACCTTGTGATAGCAAAAAGTTAAAGAAAAAATAAAGTGTAAAAAAATTATATAAAATGCATAAAACTATTTTTTTTCTAAAGCACCCCTGTCACCCCTGCACTTACCCCATGTAAAAAGTGCAGCGCAGGGCGAGCATGTATATGTAAACTGCAATTGGGTGACATTTGTGAGGCATTGTTGTGAACGTTGGAGTGAGAGCAATAATTCTAGGGCCATAGTTCATGTTTAACTGCACTATGATAACCTGTAAAGGCTTTTAGAGCTTTTCTTATGGAGAATTATGGATACCATAGGTTTTTTTGTGATGACACAGGAAAGCACAAATTTAAAGTTTTTGTTACCCCAGCATTTCATATTCCTAATATGTGACTCCTGTACCATGTACTTGTATGAAAAAGTATCCTGCTCTATTTATATTGCTTCCTTTGTATGACATCTCTGGTTTTCCTGCCAGTCCCTCTGCTTTCCTGTTAAAAACTGACCACACTAGGCAGGAGAGCTCACTTTGGTCAGTTTTCTAGCTGCACTGGGAACTCAGGGTGCTCTCCTCCAATGATCAGACTTGTTCTGACACCCCCCCCCCCTGCACAGCCATTCACTAGGAAGATCAGTGTGCTGTTGCTTCTCCTCCCCCCAGCTCTTATGCAGCTGAGAACAGAGGGAATGTAATCACTAATAAAGAAAGGGGAAAACAATGTATTTATAATGTTTTTTTTTTTATATCTATACACACACGTTTGCCTTCGTTTCTATTTTTAACCGATAGGGTTGTATTACAAGGTGAATCACTTTAAGACTTGACTTGTTTGGTATCTATTTATACACAACCCAACCCAACCCCATCTTTTATATTTTGCTAAAAAAAAAATGGGTATAATATTGTATTTGTTTGCACTAAAATTCATTTTAATGTATTTATTTCCTTTTTTATTACATGAGAACACAAACGCAAAAAAAAAAAAAAAAATATTTTCCCTTACCCAGGGTCCATTCTTAAATAGCTATTTAAATCATCCTTTTTCGTTTTTTTGGACAGATCTTGATAAAAATACAGATTTTTTTTGTAAAGTGGATTACATAAATGAGTTTTATGGGTTGATATGTTTTGGTATGTTTTAGAAGGTTATCAGAGCAAATTATATTTAAAATAAAGCTATTTTAAACCTCAAAACAAAAATGTAATATATTGCAGCTTACCAATCCTTAGATGTGGTGGCTGTATTAGTTTTCGTTTTTTAGGCTTTTTTCCCCTTTATTTCACCTGGTGGTCCTGCCATTAACACACTTCTTGTCTTAGGGTGTCTGCATTCTGGATGAAGTAGTAAAGAAGACAATAGAAGGTCCACACATCTCCTCAGTAGGAGGAGGTAATGTGGAAAAAGGGGATTTTTAAGTGCCACACTGAGTACCACATCAATACAAATTATTAAAAAACCACAAGTTTTATTTATACAAAATGTCAATAAAATATATGCATCAAAACATATTAAAAGGTACAATCAACATGTTTTATGACCATTTCATGCAGTCAAAGCATGGTTGGATACATATGGATCAGGTATGTCTGGATTGTCATGTTTCTCCCAAATATGGGGCTTCCTCAGGATCCATGTTTCAATATCAACAAACTTGAATTAAGAGAAAGTTGTCATCCCAGATTAGCCAGAATAAATGTCTTAAACATCGAAGATCCAAACAATTGGACCATGAGGGAACCATTGAGGAAGAGATAGGTTCCAGTATAACTAGGGGGAGAAACCTTTACCGATGTGATACTGAGAACATGCGTGTCAAACAATGCAAACAATGCGTGTCAAACAATCCAAAGAAGACACATTTCGAAAGCAGCATTGTATGTGTGGGCAGAGGGTAGTGATAGACTAGAATATTTAGATGGACTTGACTAAAATTTGAAGCTGAACTCCAGCTAACACTTTATAAGCAGTTGCAGCAAACATTGTTTTTCCTTTTTTCTTGATAAAGGTTTTATATAAATAAATAAAAGCTGAACACTGTAAGCACCATTTAACCACCTCAATACAGGACACTTACACCCCCTTCTTGCCCAGACCAATTTTCAGCTTTCAGCACTCTCACACTTTGAATGACAATTACTCAGTCATGCAACACTGTACCCATATGAAATTTGCTTCCTTTTTTTTCACACAAATAGAGCTTTCTTTTGGTGGTAATTAATCACTACTGGGTTTTTTTATTTTTTGTGCTATAAATAAAAAAAGACAGTAAATTTTGTGAAAAAAATGCCTTTTTCTTTGTTTCTGTCATAAAATTTTGCTAATTAGTATTTTTTCTTCATAAATTTTGGCCAAAATTGATACTGCTACATATCTTTGGTAAAAATAACCCACATTAGTGTATACTATTTGGTCTTTGTGAAAGTTATAGAGTCTACAAACTATGGTGCCAATCACTGCAAATTGATCACATCTGACCAGGCCTTCAGTACATCAGGTGTATCTCATTTCTTGAGACAGGAAAGTACAAATACCCCCCCATATGACCCCTTTTTTGAAAGTAGACATTCCAAGGTATTAAGTAAGTAGCATGGTGAGTTTCTTTAAGTTGTGATTTTTTTCCCACAATTCTTTGCAAAATGAAGATTCATTCCCTCGGTGGCGAGTGGTGTCTCCGTGACATGCCGCCACCGAAGGAACAGGGATGCACGCACACGATCACGCGCATTCCCTGTTTAAATGGATGGACGTCATATGACGCCCGCCCAGAACGAGAGCCGTGCCACCTGGCTGTCATATGACATGCCAGCAGGCGGCAAGCGGTTAAAAAACATACACTAATGGAAAGAGTGCCAGACCATAAGATAAAAGAGTATAAATTCATTTATTACTGTATACTTAAAAATATCCAACGCGTTTCGTCAGGTCTTCAAATAAGAACCTTCAATGGACTCAAAAAAGAGCTTTCCTGTGTGGATCTGTATAGGGAAGCTAATTGCTAGTTCAGGAGAGTTATTGGCCCGCAGTTTCTGTGCAAGCAGTCAAGATAAGAAACCTTACAGCTTGGTCTGTTAAAGTTAGTTGAACAGACTTACTGGCCAGATCACCAGGTAAAAAAAAGGAATAACGCCTAAAATGAAAGACTAAATGGAAACTAATGCAGCCACCACATCTAAGAATTGTTAAGCTGCAATTTAATAATTGAATACAATTTTGGTTTTGGGTTTAATACCCCTTTAGGGTGGTATAATTGGGGTTTGGGGGCCAGTATTTTCAAACAGCCCCAGCTTCCCATCCATTTATTCTAATGATTTGATTTAGTGCCACTTTTGCCTCTATATTCCAATCTACCAAGAGGCTGTACAGCAATGCTGCAGTCAAAGTTTCAGGACAAATGTAAAACACCTAAATAATGGGGCTAATTTATCACTTATCATTTTCTTAACGTCGTATATTGCTTGATTCAACAGGGAGCAGGACACCTGCACTTTTTATCTAGCAGTTTTAATGTCTTTTTCATACATTTTTATTATTATATAAGAAAAAAAACAACTGCGTAGGAGCTCTTGAATGTTTTTGCTTGCTCTAAGCTATTGTTTTTTTTCTTTGCACTAGGTTTGAAAGCCATCCAAACTTTATTGTGAAAGGTTGCTTAGAAATGCTACATCTACTTTGCAGACGGTTACTGGTTTCTATCAGAGCCTGGGCTCTTCATCTCTAGTAAATTTGGGCCAACCTTACTCAATAAAAAAGTCCTGCTACAGCCCAATTTTACACTGCTGTATTCTTTGCATATGTAAAACTTTGTAGTAAAACACCTGCCTGTATACTTTTTCTCTGGTATATTTCAGCCAATTCTCCCTTAATAAAAATGTCCTCCTGCTGGCCTCCTGCTTTATCATCTTAATCCTTAATGACAGCTTAAAACAAGATTAAACCAAAAACCAAACATGTAATATATCGCAGTTTTAAGAATGATTAGATGGTGGTGGCAGCATTAGTTTTCATTTTTTAGACTTTCCCCCTGTCGATTTTTACGTGGTGATCTGGTCAGTAGCACACCTCTTGTATTAGAGTGCCTACCTACACTCTGGAGGAGGAGCAACAGAGGCACCCTTGGACAGGACCATTGTTAGACTGGGGGGGGGGGGGAATGTTAAATGGACTAACAGATTTAGATGCACTAAACAAATTAAAGTGTTACTAATCCCAGGACCTTGCATTCACTATATCTGGTCTCCCACAGTACACAGAACATGGAAATGCAATTATTTTAGTAAATATAAACTGCTAAATACCTTTTCATATCAGCAGTATATAGCAGTCTTGTGACTTCTGTCAGTGTCTGGTTGAAGCTTGTAGGAGGAGTTTTCATTCCATTCTGACTGTCCTATAAGGGCTGCAGGACCCCTGACCCTCTGTCTGTGCAGTGCTGATTGGCCCTGTGCTGATCTCATGCACCCTTATAAAAAAAAGAAAACCTCTCTAGCAAGACACACCAAACTGAGCATGTACAGAGTGCCCCCAAGGCTCTGTACTATCAGCAGATGGATTGTGGCCTGGTATGGTTCAGGAGGGGGGGGCGCCCTCTCGTCCCCCCTCTTTTCCTGTGGCCTGCCAGGCTGCATACTCGGATAAGGGTCTAGTATGGATTTTGGGGGGGGGGACTGTTATAAACATGAAAAAGATGCGCTACTTTACAGGCAGACTAAGGAGACCCCCATGCACGATATTTAAAGGAATATTTAATTTTTATTGTTTCCTTTTAAGCATTATTAAAATCAGCACTCTTTCTCCTTCTTTATACAACCTACTCACATACCCATATTTTATTTGTACACTCAGGGCCGGTGCTACCACTAGGCAAACTAGGCAGCTGCCTAGGGCGCCCAGCCACTGGTATTCCTACTCCCTTCTCTCTGCAGCAAGCAACTAAGTCTCAGCATTAGCAGGCAGCCACTGCTTTGTTCACACATAGTGTCAGAGGCGCAGCAAGCAAACATTAATTGATGGGCACTGGTAGGCTGCACTGATGGGCGCTGGTGAGGCTACATTTGATGGGCGCTGGTGAGGCTGCATTGATGGGCACCGGTGAGGCTACATTTGATGGGCGCTGGTAGGCTGCATTGATGGGCGTTGAAGAGGCTGCATTTGATGGGCGCTGGTGAGGCTTCATTTGATGGGCGCTGGTGAGGTTGCATTGATGGGCGCTGGGGAGGCTGCATTGATGGTTGCTCGTTGGCTGCATTGATGGGCGCTGGTGAGGCTGCATTGATGGGCGATGGTAGGCTGCATTGATGGGCGATGGTAGGCTGCATTGATGTGCGCTGGTGAGGCTGCATTTGATGGGCGCTGGTGAGGCTGCATTTGATGGGCACTGGTAAGGCTGCATTTGATGAGCCCAATTAAAAAGGTGGGGTTTACATGGGCAAGGAAAAGGGGGTGGAGTCAGGGGTGGAGCCAAAGGAGGCAGAAAAATGAGGTTTCGCCTAGGGTGTCAAAAATCCTAGCAACAGCCCTGTGTACACTTGTATATATTCCCGAGTGGTGCGGATTAGATGTGTTCCCTCCTTTTCCATTCTATATAGACCACATCACAGAAATCTGGCTGGTCCTTGGCTGTTCCCCCGGTCTGGGCGAGATGCCCCTGCCTCAGCCTCGGGTCAGATACTGTATCTGACACCCTCCATTTCCCCTCTCAGTAGCTGGGCCAATTTTTTGAGCTGACATGTAAGTATTAGACCCCCTGCTCTTTAAGACCCTCTCTTCCTTGTTCAATATAGGGAATTTTTACCAATATACCATTCTTGTTTACTACCCACATTTATAGATATTTTTGGCAATATACTCCTGACGAGTGGACAGATCCATGAAACGCATAGAGTTCTCGAATGTTTGATTTTTACAACTTCTATCTATCATGTATTTCCTCATGTACACACTATAATGTATCTATCCATCATGAATTTATTTTTCCAATCATGTGTTATATGTTAGCTTTTTATGGCCTTTTTTGGCTTTATTTCCAAAAACCTCATCATGTATTTTGAGACTGTACCAATTCTGTTTCTATAATAATAAAAAATCATATTTTTACTCTATTTACTTTCTGTAATACTATTTTTTTTGAAGTGGCATGCCTCATATAAGCACCATGACCACTGTTTTTGTATATTTATCCCAGTCTCTAAGTGAAAGGATGCAACAGCCCCTTAAGGACTAGGAACCCTCAGTACCTTTTGGAAATAGCACAAAGTGTTGTAAACTGCATTCTGGAGTACCTCCAGCTCCCTTGTAGACATTTGTCCCAGCTCTACCAACTGCAGGAAATGCCAGCCCACCTAGCTGCTTTTTCACCAGTCTACCCAACTGACTCTTCATCAGTCTGCCCAAATGCTCCAGAGATCTCCCAGGGCAAATTTAAGAAAGATTTAAACATACTGCTATCTTCCAGAGAGACCTGCTGAGTATGGCAGTCTCTCCCCTTGTAAATCCCTGACCGTGCTGTAGTACTCACATTGTTCCTCTTGCTCCCGCTGCCTCTCAGGGAAGACTTCCTACAAACTGCTTCTGTTGTCAGGATTCTCCAAGGCTAGCCTGAGCCCTGACCCAAGGCAGAGCACCTCCCCAGACTAGGGGGTTTGCCTCAAGGGCCACCGACAGTCCCCTCAGCACTCCATCTCCATCTTCCATCTGACTCTCCTTGCCAGTATGATTATCAGGAACGTAGACTGGTGGGGAATAGGTGGAGTAGTCCAGGAAGCAGGACTGACTACGTATCCCCAAACAAGGAGCTACGTGCTCCTGTTGTTGTTTTTTAGTAGATCCCTGAATGTTGTTTTTCTTTTTATTTTAGACTAACACACTTTGATTTCCAAATGTTGACTGTCCCCCTGGGCAGTTATAGGTAGGAGTTAGTAGTCATATACACATATGTTTATATTAGTAGATTTGAATGATGCCACACCTATGCCCCCTGTATTTTTTATTTACCTTTACACCTATGCTGTTCTCTACGTCTAGCAAATAAGCGTGCGTATGCCAGTATATGTAATGGAATATTAGCAGCTGGTTGTAGATAGCTAGTAGCATAGCTACAATACCTAGTGTAGGGAATCACTGGGCAGGCAACAGTACTATCTCCTAGGTGAAAAGCAAGCTTTGTGGCAGACAAGTGGACATTGTGCATTGTGCCCCTGTAACCTAGACTTAAATGGCTGCAAATCCTAACTTGTAATATATCTCCATAGGATAATCAGGATTTTCACTTCAATTTAGTAACCAGAATATAGAGCAAGATTGATATAAAATGAAAAGGATTAATTATATCACTTCCTGAAACAGACATGTGGCAAGATTAAAGTGGAAGCCTGGTCAAAACCTAACTAAGCTTAAACCCGCTCCTACACCCATTCTAAGCCCTATACTAACTACACTGTAAAGGAAAGGGGCTTATACTTAGCGAATTTAAGAGCGCTGTGGTCTAGTCATGAGATCTCCCCAGTGGCCAGCTTCAGGGAAGAAGAGAGAGCACCAATAACGGCTGCAGTGCTTGGGCGGAGACATCACCCATAGACCTACTATGGGTCATCCGCTGTCCACTCTCCCTCCTCTCCCCTAAATCCGGCACTGGGAGCCCATCACATGACCAGACCGGAGCGCCCTTAGATTACGTAAATATAAGCTTCTTTCCTTTACATGTAGTTAGTATAGGGCTTAGAATGGGGGTGGAAACAGGTTTAAGCTTAGTTAGGTTTTCCCTGGACTTCCACTTTAAGTAGAAAAAAAACACTTTGGTTGCTGATTTTCTTGAAAAAGGAATAACATCCTTAATGGACGTCTTGATTCGTTTTTGTAATTGATTTTGCATATAAACAACCAGTTTTATTGTTACTTAGTAATCTATTGTTATTACCATAAACTGTGTTAATTAGGGATTTTACCACTCAAAGCTTGAGTCACATGAAGCGTTTATAGTTTTGAAGCATACTGTGCCAAAATCTGATGTCCATTAAAACATCAGTAGTCTGATTATGTTGTGACACTTTTCTCATATGGGAACAAATAAATGATTGAATTTAGGTACTGATTCACATGTAGAAGAGTCTTGCAGGATTAAAGTGTAACTAAAGGCAAAACTTTTTTTTTTTATATTTGGATAGAGTGGAGGTGGATTAGAACACCTATTAGGTTATTTTGGCTGTCTCTGCCCCCATTAGGGAGATTTACTCTCTTTGTTAGTCTTGTTTACAATTATCGAAAGTAAACATTAAAGAAATCCCAAATTTTGGGTTGTCCCCAGAAAAGTAATAGAGGGGAAATCTTCCAATGGGGACACTTGTTCTGTTGACCTGGAGGGCCCGTAGGGATTCACTTCATTTGTAGGGATTTTGTCTCACCTCCTGTTTGGCTATGGGACAGGAAGTGAAGGTAAAATTCCCCAGTGGGACACAAATGGCAGAAAGAAAACTCACAGGGGTTATAACTCTCTCTTACCCTATCCAAAATGAAAAAAAAATGCCTATACACTAACTTTGTTTTGCTAACATAAGTTCAGAAATTTCCCCAAGAATATGGAACACTCTAGATCAGGACAGGAGTACTGAATTAAAATTCATGCAGGTCCAGTCTGTAAAATTGTCTTACAACCGATCCCAATCCCATTCTTACATCAGATCTTGAGTTCCCCCTGCATATCAGAGTTTCCCCTTCATAGCAGTGTCCTCAGCCCCCTTCACCTCACCCCCCTCTTTCCCCACAGCGGTGTCCTCTGCCCTCCTTCACATCACCCCCCCCACAGCGGTGTACTCTACCCCTCCTTCACATCACAGCCCCCATATCGTTGTGTCCTCTGCCCTGTCTTCACATCACAGCCCCCACAGCGGTGTCCTCTGCCCCTCTTAACATAACCCCCCCACAGCAGTTTCCTCTGCCCCTTCACATCTCCCCCCCACAGAGGTGTACTCTGTCCCTCCTCTACATCATGGTCCCCACATCAGTGCCCTCTGCCCTGTCTTCACATCACAGCCCCCACTGCAGTGTCCTCTACCCCCCTTCATTTTACCCTCCACAACCGTGTATTTTGCCCCCCTTTGCATCAGCCACCCCCCAGGGTGTCCTCTGCCCCCCTACACATCACTGCCCCCACAGCATATTTACATAGTTACATAGTAGGTGAGGTTGAAAAAAGACACAAATCCATCAAGTCTAACCTATGTGTGTGATTATATGTCTGTATTACATTGTATATTCCTGTATGTTGTGGCCTTATCTAATAGTTTTTTAAAACTATCGATGCTCCCTGCTGATACCACTGCCTGTGGAAGGGAATTCCAAATCCTTGCCGCTCTTACAGTAAAGAACCCTCTACGTAGTTTAAGGGTAAACCTCTTTTCTTCTAATTTTAATGAGTGGCCACGTGTCTTGTTAAACTCCCTTCCACGGCCGGACCAGAGTCTTGTAGAGTGGGAGAATTATCGCTTTATCTCTTGAGTTAATCCCCTTTTTAATGCATGCCAATATTCTGTTTGCTTTGTTAGCTGAGCCTATCAGCTACTAGGACCCCCAGGTCCTTTTCCATCCTAGATTCTCCCAGAGTCCCCCCCCCCCAGTGTATAGATTGCATTCATATTTTTGCCACCCAAATGCATTATTTTACAGGTATCAGGTAAGCACCTCCCTTTCCCTCAGATACAGTAAACAAAAAAAAAAGAACCATCAACATAAAAAAAAAAAATCAGATTTGCCCCTTAGCACCAAAAGCTAATATTAAGGTAAGTGACTAGCGTTATTTGTGCCAGAAGTATGTGGACATTGGGAGGTCTAAGGTTTACCTCAATGTTTAGGCTCCATAGATAGGTTTAACTTTTGAGTGGCGCTTTATCTATAAATTAAGATATTGTGTATTTTTCTAAGGTAGTGGTTTGTAACACTTCCTTACTTGAAGATGTTGCTGGTGAAGAAACACTTTGTGATGATCCGGAAGAAGCAGAAAGAGTGTTTCTGGAATGAGAAAAGCTACTTGCACTTTTATTCTGGTCCTCATCATTTCATTCCTTCAAGTATTTTTAATGCCTTTAGGGCACCTCTGGCATGCAGGATGTATTTTGTCACCCTTGTAGCATTTGGAAAATAACATTTTTTCTCACAATATTTCCAAATTGCAGCTTTTCTCTCTGCAGAAATTGCACGGTGGAAACTCTATAGGTTGGTCTCACCCTTTTACTGAGAGGAGGAAAAGAAAAAACTATTTACTGACCAGACTATAGATAAACATTATGCTGTGATGGTGGAGAACATTATTAGGAATAATTTAAAGGTTATAAAGATAAACTAGTTTGTCAGACACATTTACCCTCTTACTTGTCAATTAAGGCCAGAGAGGACAGAAACTATCATTTACTGTCCAAGTACTGTGCAAGTTCTCCCACTTAAAAAGATGAGAGAGGCCTGTAATTGTCATCATAGGTATACCTCAACTATGAGTTACAAAATGTGGAAACAAATCCAGACAATCACATTGTCTGATTTTTTAAACAATTTATTTGAAATTTTTGGTGGAAAATAAGTTTTTGGTCACCTACAAACAAGTAAGATTTCTGGCTCTCACAGACCTGTTTGAACTTGTTATCAGTATAAACGACACCTGTCCACAACCTCAAACAGTCACACTCCAAACTCCACTATGGTGAAGATCAAAGAGCCGTCGAAGGACACCAGAAACAAAATTGTAGATCTGCACCAGGCTGGGAAGACTGAATCTACAATAGGCAAGCAGCTTGATATGAAGAAATCAACTGTGGGAGCAATAATTAGAAAATGGAAGACATACAAGACCACTGATAATCTCCCTCGATCTGGGGCTCCACGCAAGATCTCACCTCGTGGGGTCAAAATGATCACATGAACATTGAGCAAAAATCCCAGAACCACACGGGGGGACCTAGTGAATGACCTGCAGAGAGCTGGGACCAACGTAACAAAGGCTACCGTCAGTAACACACTACGCCGCCAGGGACTCAGATCCTGCAGTGCCAGACGTGTCCCCCTGCTTAAGCCAGTACATGTCCGGGCCCGTCTGAGGTTTGCTAGAGAGCATTTGGATGATCCACAAGAGGATTGGGAGAATGTCATATGGTCAGATGAAACCAAAGTAGAACTGTTTGGTAAAAACACAACTCGTCGTGTTTGGAGGAGAGAGAATGCTCAGTTGCAACCAAAGAACACCATACTTACTGTGTAGCATGGAGGTGGCAACATCATGCTTTGGGGCTGTTTCTCTGCAAAGGGAACAGGACGACTGATCCGTGTACATGAAAGAATGAATGGGGCCATGTATCGTGAGATTTTGAGTGCAAACCTCCTCCCATCAGCAAGGGCATTGAAGATGAAACGTGGCTGGGTCTTTCAGCATGACAATGATCCCAAACACACCGCCCGGGCAACAAAGGAGAGGCTTCGTAAGAAGCATTTCAAGGTCCTGGAGTGGCCTAGCCAGTCTCCAGATCTCAAACCCTTAGAAAACCTTTGGAGGGAGTTGAAAGTCTGTGTTGCCCAACAACAGCCTCAAATCATTACTGCTCTAGAGGAGATCTGCATGGAGGAATGGGCCAAAATACCAGCAACAGTGTGTGACAACGTTGTGAAGACTTACAGAAAACGTTTGACCTCTGTCATTGCCAACAAAGGATATATAACAAAGTATTGAGATGAACTTTTGATATTGACCAAATACTTATTTTCCACCATAATTTGCAAATAAATTCTTTCAAAAATCAGACAATGTGATTGTCTGTATTTGTTTCCACATTTTGTCTCTCATAGTTGAGGTATACCTATGATGACAATTACAGGCCTCTCTCATCTTTTTAAGTGGGAGAACTTGCACAATTGGTGGCTGACTAAATTCTTTTTTGCCCCACTGTATAGGAGGTACAAGATGGACCCCACAAGCAAACTAAACTGGGGCCTTTCTTCTGCAGTGCCATCTAATGGCACAAATTCATATTTCTCTTGTTTGAGAACTGCATTGAGAAGTACAGTGTTACTTGCATTGTATTCCAGGATTTGCTTGTTTTCAGCTGAGAGAACTTGCAATAATTTAAGGCTTTACATAAAGTCTCAGAAATTTTTCATTAAGGTCTTCATGTTATATAGTTTGAATACCATGTAATAGATATATACACAGTATATTATTTATCATTATAACATAACATATTCCACACTCTTTTTTTCAATTTTTCCAGAAAAAACACCAAAAAAATATTTTTTTTCCCCAAATTTTTCAGTTTTTTTTTCCAGGCCTTTCAGTCTGTAGGCATGATTGAGTAATTGATGTGAGTCCTCAGTGAGTGAACATTCTCAATTCCATTAGTATTATGTAGCCACGACTTCAAAGTCCTTCAATAATTATTACTTTCTTACTGTATGACTGTAACTTTTAATAACCAAAGTCTATCAAATAAAGCATGAAAATGAAGAACAAAATAGCACCCTTAGAATATCTGTACTCCAAATGCAATGTATTTTCCCAATGTTCAATGGGGATGGTCTGAGTTATACACCGTAACCCTAAAAGCTCAAATGTATTAGTGTATTTTAACCAAGTTTTGTTGCCACTGTGGTACCAAGCTGCATCTGTGGATCCCATGATCATTCTATGATTCTTCGTTTCATTGTATGCCCCATTCTCTGCCCTTAAAACTCCCCAACGCCTCTAATGCCCTGTACACACGATCGGACATTCCGACAACAAAATCCATCAGATTTTTTCTGACGGATGTTGGCTCAAACTTGTCCTGCATACACACGGTCATACAAAGTTGGTTGGAAATTCCGAACGTCAAGAAGGCAGTGACGTACAACACACATACGACGAGCTGAGAAAATTGAAGTTCAATAGCCAGTGCTGCTCTTCTGCTTGATTCTGAGCATGCGTGGCACTTTGTGCGTCGGAATTGTCTACACACGATTGGAATTTACGCAAACAGATTTTGTTGTCGGAAAGTTTTAGATGCAGCTCTCAAACTTTGTGTGTTGGAAATTCCGATGGAAAAAGTCAGATGGAGCCTACACACAGTCGGCATTTCCGACAACAAGCTCCGATCGCACATTTTCCGTCGGAAAATCCGACCGTGTGTGCGGGCATAAGAAGAGAGCCTTTTTTTTGTGGAGAACTTGTTCCCCAAGGCTTTTTCCCTTAGTCCTTTCATGGTGTTCTCATTAAGTCTTTCACTCACCATGGGAAATCAAATGAAGCTTCTTATAACCCACATCCTGGTAACCTTCTTTTTAAAGAAAAAAATCACTTCCTACAAGATGTCCTTAGTCTTCTGGATTAAATGAAACTCACCATCATTCAACCTGGACATACTGTGCCCAATGAAAAAGTACTCACAGTGTACACGCATGACAAACATTGGCAATTTACACAGAGCATATGAGGAAAAAAAACATATTCAAAGGTTACCTTCTGTTAAAACACATCAAAAGGCCCCATAGTTCCAAAGGTAGTTGAGGTTACTAATTTTGACTTTTCCTGTAAATGTTGAGCTCAAGCTCCTCCCAAATCCAAAGCTTCCCTATTGACCAAAGAAGCCACTGGGAGGCAATAGGGAGTGGGTCTAAGCTTGACTTTAAAGAGGTTTTCACGGCATCTGAGTACCACAAACCAAAAACACTATTTAATTAATTCTTAAAATTCAAAGCAAACTCCACCATCCAGCTCCATGCTCTTTTTGTTGAGAAATCACTTTGAAAAACAACCCCTTGTTGTTGAGGCCATTCTGAGTTAGGCAGAAATGATTCATGTAGCATTTACTTCCTGGAATCCATCTGCCCTTAGCTCTAGCATGCAGGAGAGTGCCTAGGGAAGAAACCAGGAAGTAACTGAAGAAATGCAAAAAAAAGTTTTTTTTTTTTTAACAGAAAATTTTATTAAACAAATCAGCATTACATTACAGAATGATTTAGAACATTCAAAGACAGTAAAGTCAACCTTCAACCTGTAGTCATTATTTATCAGATATTCCAGTTGTACAAATATCAGAAATATCACTTAACAGTACACCTTATTGCATTATAGTATTATACCATCGTAGATAAACTTACGTAAGTAACCATTTTCAATCCAGCCTGATAAGGAGGGGGAAGGGGAAGGAGGGGGGGGAGGGGGAGGATGTAGGGGGGGGGAGGGAGGGAGGGGAAGGAGAGGGGGGAGGAGAGGGAAGGGGAGCGAAGGAAAGGCAAGGAGGGGGGCAAGAGGGAACAGGTACAGGGAGAGTAGTCTAATGGCCCGTACACACGGTCGGACTTTGTTCGGACATTCCGACAACAAAATCCTAGGATTTTTTCCAACGGATGTTGGCTCAAACTTGTCTTGCATACACACGGTCACACAAAGTTGTCAGAAAATCCGATCGTTCTAAACGCGGTGACGTAAAACACGTACGTCAGGACTATAAACGGGGCAGTGGCCAATAGCTTTCATCTCTTTATTTATTCTGAGCATGCATGGCACTTTGTGCGTCGGATTTGTGTACACACGATCGGAATTTCCGACAACGGATTTTGTTGTCGGAAAATTTTATATCCTGCTCTCAAACTTTGTGTGTCGGAAAATCCGATGGAAAATGTGTGATGGAGCCTACACACGGTCAGAATTTCCGACAACAAGGTCCTATCACACATTTTCCGTCGCACAATCCGACCGTGTGTATGGGGCAAAAGAGACATAGGACGTCCTCCAGTCAGCTTCATAGCATAATAATTATGGAGCAGGGGGCTCAGGGACCCCAGAGGCGTCTACTCAAGAGGACCAGATCTTATCGAACTTTCCCAGACATTGCCTACTTTCATATGTCAATCTATACAGGGGAAGTACCATGTTCACCGACCTTTTCCATGATGCCAAAGTAGGAGGCTCTGCCTTTTTCCATACCATTAAGATTTCATGCCTAGCATAATATAATGCGAAGGTAAGACACAGTTTACTATATCTGTCTCCCTCAAGATCCTCCAAGTGGCTAAGCAATAGTATCTGAGGATCGACTGGTACATTCAAACTTGTGACGTCGCTCAGTGTGGAGGCCACTGCTGACCAAAAGGGTTTAAGTTTGGGACAGGACCAGACCATGTGCCAAAAGGTGCCCACCTCCTGCCTGCATCTCTGACAATTAGGGTCCCTTTGATCGTAAATGTGCGCCAGTCTCTGTGGGGTGAAGTACGCTCTGTGTAGGAACTTAAATTGTATGAACCTATCTTTCGCCGCTATCATGGAAGGAATGTAGGAGATTAAACACTCCTTCCATTCCTCCTCATCTAGGGAAGGGATATCAACCCTCCATTTTTCCCATGTCTTAGTTAGTTTGGTGTCATATTCTACTGTGAGGTATAGGTATAATGTTGAAAGTGGCTTCCCCATCACACTAGAAATCAGGAGCCGTTCAATGGAGCCTGGTTCCAAAATAAGGGGGGCAGGGAACTGGGCTTCAAAAGCGTGCTTTAGCTGCCAGTATCTAAATTGGAAGGAGGATGGGATAGCAAATGATTGCCTCAGGGCCTGGAAAGTCATAAGCCTACCATCCTGAACTATATGTTTTAGTGTGAGAATACCCTTTTTTGCCCAGATAGAGGGATCTGGTATACTGTGAAGGTGAGGGAGCATGGGATTGCCCCATAGGGGCATATGAGGTGAGATATGATTAGGTTTCCCATATATCCTCCTGGCCTCCTGCCAGACCCTTACAGTGGTTCGCATCGGAGTTGTCATGGACGGACTAGCCCGAAGTCCATGAAACGGAAGGTTGCTCAGGGCTGCAAAAGAACCCAAAATGGCTGCTTCGAGAGTAACAGCAGGATTCTGTGCGGGCTGGGAGAACCACCACCGAATCGTAATAAGAACAGCTGCCCAGTAATAAATTTGAAAGTTCGGTAGTGCCAGACCCCCCCCCGATAGTGGGAGATACAGGATGTGCTTGGCCACCCTGGGTGGCCTCCCAGCCCACACAAAGTGTATCAGCAGACTCTCCAACCTTCGGAAAAAAGCCCTACGGATATGGATGGGTGTGTTGCGGAAAAAATATAAATATTTGGGAAGGTAAATCATTTTTAGCAGATTTACTCTGCCAACCGGGGTCAGTGGGAGGGAACGCCAAGAAGCGCACTTAGCCGTTAGCTGTGTCATAAGTGGTCGCAGATTGTTGTCCATATAGTCCTGGACTTTACTACTAATTTTAATTCCTAGGTACTGAAAGTCCTCTACCCATTTAAGCTGCGCGTGTGAGATCCTAGGGGTCGATGGATGGAGCGGGAACAGTATCGACTTATCCCAATTAATACGGATCCCCGAGTACCCGCCGAATCGGTTGATCAGACCTAGTGCAGTCTGCAGAGAGGACGACACATCCGCCAAATAGAGTAGAGCGTCGTCCGCGTACAGCGAAATCTTCTCCTCTATAGGGCCCACCTGAAGCCCCCTCACCCCGGGGTCAGCCCGCAGAAGTATAGCCAGGGGTTCCATCGCCAGGGCAAATAAGCCCGGGGAGAGGGGACACCCCTGTCTCGTACCCCAAAACAATTTAAACTTCTCTGATAGACAACCATTGGTGCGTATTCTGGCTGAAGGACTATGGTATAGCATGCTGAGCCATTTCGTGAAGCCCGGGCCAAACCCAAATCGCGAGAGCACCTCCCATAAGTAGCCCCACTCGACAGAATCAAAGGCCTTCTCCGCGTCGAGTGAGGCCACCATTCTTCCGGACTCCCCATCCGCCCTATCTATATGAGTATAAAGACGTCTAATATTAATATCAGTACCTCTCCCGGGCATGAAGCCTGTTTGATCCCTGTGGATCAGGGCAGTGATGACTAGGTTAAGGCTATTGGCCAATACTTTTGCCTGGACCTTTGCATCCACATTCAGGAGGGATATGGGGCGATATGAGGAGCATAAAGTAGGGTCCTTCCATGGCTTGGGGATCACCACTATAATCGCTTCACTCATTATATCTGGGAGTTTCTCGAGGCGCATTGACGCAGAGAAGAGGCCCTGAAGCTTGTCTACTAGTTCTGCAGCGTATTATTTGTAAAATTCTACAGGGATACCATCGGGTCCCGGTGTTTTCCCTGTCTGCATTGATTTGAGTGCCTGGAGTATTTCTAAGGATGTAATTGTTTATCTCGATATGTTACCGTAAGGGTTGGGATATCAATATTATCTAGGTATGCTACCAGATCCTCCTCCCTATAGTCTGCCCTGGACGTGTAGAGGGATTGGTAGAATTCCGTAAAGCAGCTATTAATCTCTTCCGGTGTGTGGACTATCTGTCCCAAGGGGTCCCTGATGTGGGAAATGCTCATCCCCCCCGCCTGTTCCCTGGAGAGCCAGGCCAAAAACGGCCCGCCCGCTCCCCTTGCTCAAAAATCCGCTGGGATTGGGCCAACATTTTTTTCTGGGTAAGAGAGGTACGAAGACGAACCACCTCTGACGTCATAAATTGTAATTGTGAGTAGTGTATAGGGGCCCGGGTACGAACAAAGAGAACCTCTGCGCCACTCGCCTCCCTCTCGGCCCTCACCAACTCTGCCCTGCGCTCCCTACGGACTGGTCTGGTAGTGTCCCTTCGTCGTGGCCTTGAAGGCGTCCCAGACAACTGTAGGGTCAGCCGAGCCTACATTCACCACCCAGAAGTCAAGCAGCTCCGTTCTGAATTGAGAGTCCACAGCCGTGTCTGAAATCTAAAACCTCGAGAGCCTCCATATCTTGTCTACAGGGCCCAGTGAAAGGTCCAATGACAACAACAGGGGCGCGTGGTCAGAGATTCCTCTAGGGAGTATATCTGTGACCCGTGGGAGGACCGGACTTCCCGCAAAGACTAAGTCTATTCGGGAGAACGTCCTGTGAGAGGCCGAGTGGCATGTGTATGCCCTGGTCTGGGGGTGTCTCCACCTCCAGACATCAGTCAGGCCATACGTGTCCACCCACTCAGTCAACCCAGGGTGATGATACCCCGCAGATGCTAGTCTATCAAGATCCGGATCAGGGACTAGATTGAAATCACCCAATATAATATTGTTTCAGATGCAAATTCAGCTATCTTGCCGGTGATTTGGTTGGGCACCAGCAATGAAGCCGGAGGAGGCAAGTATAAACCCACAATGGTCCACGTTAGAGAGTATATTTTAGCATGAATGATGACATAACGACCATCAGGGTCCAGGGCCAAATCCAGGAGCTGGAAAGGAAGGCAAAAAAACTTTTAATACAAGTAAATATGATATACTTTTCTATCTATTTACTAATGCTAGCAGCATAAGGATTAAAAATAATCAATAATGATTGAGAGAGTGTAGTTCCACTTAAAGGCCTCTCTAACTTAGGAGTACCTCTTGGTTTGAGGTCTCTTTTTTCATCTTTTTAAAAAACTTTTTCCTAACAATTTAGGTTAGTTTTGTGCATCCAGGGAGCACGTTCAACTTATTCCCTTTCCCTTCTCTCCAATACTGGGGCTAACTGACTCCAATTGTTATGGCATTGGTATAGCAGGCTTCTAAAGCTTACTACAGCCATTGGTACCATTCACTGGCTGTACTGACCTACCCAGTGGCTGCCCGTGGATAATGAGAAGATCCAGACAGCCGCTCACCGGGATAAACAGATTAAATTCTTCTTTTTATTTGTAAAACAGGATCACAGGGTACATGAGACACCACTGGAGTGGTACAGCACAACAGCTGACCCGTTTCACACTTATACAAAGTGCTTACTCATAGCGGACAGTAGCTGCCGTGTTTGGGCTCTCCTTGAGCAGTCTCGGGCAATCTACACATGCACTATAGATTAGACATAGGGGCCTTAAACACAGAGGACTTGTAGCACCCAAATCCAAGTCAGCAAACACTATAAGGCTCTGCTGTGACTTCGCAGCCAGAAAAAGAATAATAATAAGTACACTTTTATGACATATCAATCAAGATTACTAAGTGCTTTAAATGTACAGATAGTTCATAAAAATACAAAAAATGGCTGTCTATAAAGCAAATAAAGATATTCATAAAAATATTGTTCATTTCCTGTTGTTGTGTATCAGCAAGTCACAATCTACTATATGTCTCACATCTAAACATAATGCACATTTGAAAATATATATAGCTCTAAATAGCAGGGAGTGGCTCTGTGTTTCAAATAGTTTTCAACATTATGATGTCAACCTAGCTGGCTTATTTAAGCAGTTGACAGTAAAAAAAAAAAAAAAAAAAAAAATTGGCTTTTCAACTCTAATTCTACACTTAACGCCCAACTGAGCTTTCAGTTTACATTAGCTAAATACATTGCAGTTGCAGCAAAATAAAAGTTCAAAATCTTACAATGTATTTTGTTCAGAAAGCAGCCACATCCTGGGTAGAACATCTTCTCCCCTCCCGGCATGCTGTAGAAAAGGATCCTTGCTCACTGTGTAGAAGTACTGGTCTCCCTGCAGAGGTCTGACATACCACCTGCTGAGTCAGAGCTACTGCTCTCCAATCAACAGAAAGCGTGAGCTTTGTAGATTGTAAAATTATAGGTCTGACTCAGCAGGGGGCTGATCAGACATCTGCAGAGAGACCTCTGATTCCATTCAGGGAGCAAGGGTCCTTCTATACAGCAGGCTACAGGTCTGACTCAGCAGGGGGCTGGCAAAGGACTGAATGTTCTACTCCAGCTGTGGCTGCTATAAAAAAACAACAAACTTTAGAATTTCTAAAACCTTTTGTTTTGATGCAACTTAAATTTATTTAGCTTATATAACCACTTGCTGACTGCCTCATTTAGAGGTACAGTGGCAAAGTGGTATACGTGATCCAGCACTTCAGGGTAGTGGGAGCATGCATGCACACCTGCCGCCCCAGCTGTTCTGTGATTGGTCACAGCACAAGCTGATCAGCGGGTGCTGGGCAATGATTGACCGCTGGCACCCGCTGATCGGCTCTGTCATTCAGAGACGGGAGCTCTGTGATGTAAACAGCACAGAGCTCTGAATAATAACAGGGGATCTTGCTGTTTTTTTATTCCTTGCAAAGCAGGGAAAAACCTGCAAGATCTAGTAGTAAAACTACCACATAACACACACATTACACATTGTTAGGCACATAGTTAACCCCTTGATCGCCCCTAGAAGTTAACCCCTTCCCAGCCAGTGTCATTAGTACAGTGATAGTGTATAATATTAGCAATATTGATGTCAGTGTCAATTAATCAGTTAGTGTACCCCCCAGCCAGTGTCAGGTAGTGTCAGGTTGCCCGCCATACTATCACAGTGCCAATATAAGTCACTCATCACCGCCATTACTAGTATAAAAAAATAAACATCCAGTATGTACTGTATACCAGACATTATAACTTTCACGCAAACCAAATAATATACACTTATTGTTTTTTTTTTTTTTTTTAACCAAAGACATGTAGCAGAATACATTTTGGCCTAAATTCACGAAAAAATTAGATTTTATACATTTTTATTGGATACGTTTTATAGCAGATAATAAAAAATATATATATATTTTTTTTCAAAATTTTCCATCTTTTTTTGTTTATATCGCAAAAAAATAAAAAATACCCCAGTGGTAATTCAATACAACCGAAAGAAAACTCTATTTGTTTGAAAAAAAATGATTTCAATTTCGTTTGGGCACAACTTTGCATGACCATTCAATTGCCAGTTAAATTAGAGCAGTGCTGAATAGCAAAAAATGCTCTGGTCATGAAGGGGATCAAATCTTAAGCCCCATATACACGGTTGGACTTTCTGCTGGGAAATGATCGATGACAGGCTGCTGTCGGTATATCCGGCCGTGTGTATTCTCCATCGGACAATTGCTGTCGGACTTTCAGCCAACAAATGTTGGCTAGCAGATTTTCAAATTTTCCGTGGAGAAATGTATGTTGTCCGATTTTCCGAGCGTGTGTACACAAGTCAGTCGGAACAAAAGTCCAAGTACAAAGTACAAACACGCATGCTCAGAAGCAAGGACGAGCCAGAAGCGGTCGGTCTTGTATACTAGCGTTCGTAATGGAGAATTAACATGCATTAAATGCAGCGCACATTCTCTTCTTCTTTAATGGGATAATATTGAAGCTGCTTTGCTGGTGATACTGATGGAGTTATTGCAAACAAATTTTCAAAGGCTTTTTTTTCTAGTGATGTCAAGAATAATATTATTATGTTTTTTTATTTTTTATTTGGGCAAGTTACCACAACACCATTATCCTGTAGTTTTTTATGTTGGTGTCCCTTGTCATTTTTACATTGTTTTTTTTTTTAAATGTAACTCCCTACTCCCAAACTGTCATTTGAAGTAAAACACATAGCCAAGTATTATTCTCCACAATTTATTTATTATGCATTAATAAAATAAAACAAATAAAATTAGACATGCTATCTGCCAATAGAACTTAACCAAAAAGTGCATTCTATGCATCCAAAAATATAGAAAATATACCAAATCAAATCATTATTTAACCAAAAAAATAATGTCAAAGCATTAACTCCAAGACCAATAATAAATAACACGTTATCTCCTCCGATTCCGCAACATGGCTGGTTGACGAGCGGCCGTTCAGAAACTAACTGAAAAGCGCAAACTGAAAAGTGCGAAATGAAAAGCACGAATCAACACTCACCAAACTTCTACTAACACGAAATTAGCAGAAGGAGCCCAAAAGGTGGCGCTAAAGAGCTGAAAAAACACGTAGTACATCTAGTATGTCACTACATTCGTAATTGTTGGCCAACAATTGTATGACCGTGTGCATGCAAGACAAGTTTGAGCCAACACCCTTTGGACAAAATTCCACGGTTTTGTTGGCCAACAATTCGATCATGTGTACAAGGCTTTACAGAGGTCAAGTGGTTAAACTGAAAGTTCCATTGAGCTTTAATTTTTTTTTTAATAATACCTGTTGTTGGAATCATGGAGATGTACTTATACCCTTCACACACTTTTAGCATCTCCTCATTGCCATTTAACAAACAGGATCTAGTTTTCATAAACCAGGTACATTGTTGGAGTAGTTGTACAGGCAGGAAGACCAACATTCCAACAGATTTGAATGATCTTTGGCCTTATTATGTATGCATCCATACCTCTCCCTTCCTCCCCTCGGTATTCTCCCATAATTCTCCTAGAAAGCTATGAGTTATAGTAAAAACAGCAGCTCCATTTTCAAAAGAAACAGTTCAAAGCAACCCTGTAATGACAGCTGCATTTAGAGAGAGCGGCATTGTGTCTTCTGTGGAAATATTAAGTTTGCAAATCCGGTTTTATGAGTCAATTCCAAAATCCGTTTTTCTATGAAAGCGGTGGGTGGAAATCCTAAGTGCCAAACATCAGCTATGGAAATGACTTCAAATCATGCGAGGGGTGCAATAACAGCGGCTTTAAAGGGGGGCACTTGCTATTATACTATCACAGCGACAAATTCCAGGTCTTCAATACACACGAGATACAATATGAGAGGTTTAGGCTTTTTCTTCCCCACTTGCGACTTAGTATAATACATAAGAAATGAATCCATTCTTAATGTGTATGCACCTCCTCCATATACACAGATCCCTCACCATAATAATCGTATTGCAGTAAAAAAAAAAAAAAAGGCAAAAAATAAAATCAGGTTTGTATTTAAAACTTCTCGAAAATACTGATTGTTACTCCGGGTCCAGTCTGTGAAGAGTTTCTTAATTTATTTCTCTATTTATTCATTTGCAAAGTGTTTACTAACACGTAACATTTCATTTACAATATGGCCCCGGGCAGGAAATGCAATTGCCGGCAAAAAAAAGTAACACAGGAAAACGGCAGGGGATAAAAAAAAAAAAAAGAAAAAAAAGGAAAACGATATCTTATAGACAAGAGGAGCCAAAATAAATACATAAATTTAGTCTCTCAGGCCTAACTGGTGTGCAGAGCTCTCCTAACTCTCATAAATATCGAACATACGCAGCTTGAAAATATGGTCACAATTTTGAAGGTACAAAAGAAATCAATTATTTTTTCGGTTTATATTCCATTTTTCTCATTTCCAGGCATTAACCCCTTTATCACGGACAAAAAAAGCATGTCATTTCAGTTAAGATAGAAATACATATAAAAACAAAAAGAATGTATGTTTGTAGGCAAACAAAAAAATATGTACGGGTTATGAGTGTATAGAAGTAAAAAATGTAATTGTTTTGGCCTTGGCATAACACGTTGTGTCAAAATAAATCTAAGAATAAATTATGTTTTTTATATGTGTGTGTGTGTGTTGTATGTGGGTTATGTCAAAGGTAAATATATAAATGCACATTTGTATAAATGTAGGAAACATTTTATGTGAATATAAATATTTTTGTTAGTTATTAGTATTGTGTCTTGTTACAGCTATTTTCAGAATAAAATTCATATAAACACAATGTGCTAATCCAGTATAAGTTGTATATTTTTAAGAAAATGTATTCTTTATATGATTTGATATTTTATATGATATGTGTCCATATAATTATCCATATAAATTATCCATATAAAATGTGCTGTTACTTGCACCTAACCATAATGCCGATATTAGCTTGTTGGAAATCGCATTTATAAACCATAGGCATTAATGTGATTCGCCCCTTTCCTTCGCAGCTATAACAGTCTCCACCCTTCTTGGAAGGCTATCCATAAGAATTTGAAGAGGGTCTTTGGAAATGCCCAATCAGCCAAAAGAGCACCTGTGAAGTCAGGTACTAATGTTGGACAAGAAGACTTGGCTCACAATTGGCATTCCAATTCATCCCAAGTGTAATGCCGTGTACACACGAGCGGAATGTCCGACAGAAAAAGTCCAAAGGAAGCATTTCATCGTCTATTCCGATCATGTGTAGGCCTCATCGGACTTCTTTTTTCGAAAATTCTGACGGACCTAGAAATAGAACATGTTCTAAATATTTTCGATGGAACCAATTCCTATTAGGGAAAACCGATCGTCTGTATACCAGACCAAAAACGATGCATGCTGTGAAGCAAGTACGAGACGGAAGCTATTGGCTACTGAACTTCCTTTTTCTAGTCCCGACGTAAGTGTTGTACGTCACCTCGTTCTGGATGGTCGGACTTTGGTCGGACTTTGGGTTGACCGCGTGTAGGCAAGACCGCTTGAATGGAATTCCGTCGGAGTTCCGTTGGAAAAACCTTTGGAGTTTATTCCGACGGCTAAACCGGTCGTGTGTATGCGGCATTAGAGTTAAGATCAGGGCTCTGTGGTCACTGGAGTTCCTCCACACCAAACTTAAAGCATGGACTTTTATGGACCTCTTTTTGTACGCAGGAGCACAGTCATGCTGTAACAGAATAGGGTCATCCTTAAAGCAGTAGTAAACCACCAGAAAATGTAAAAAAAGGCTGTTTGATCCTGTCTTCTCTGTTACTCCTCTTCTTCCACAGTCCCTAATCCATCTCTTGATAGAACATGATAGAACAGAGCCTTGAGGGCACTCTGCACATGCTCAGTTTGGTGTGTATTGCTAGAGAGTTTTTTTTTCTTGGGAGGGTGCATGTGATCAGCACAGGGCCAATCAGCACTGTCCAGAAAGAGGGTCAGGGGTCATGCAGCCCCCTAGGACAGTCAGAGGAGAATGAAAACTCCTCCTATAAGCTTTAACTAGACACTGATAGAAGTCACAAGACTGCTATATACTGCTGATGAGAAAAGGTATTTAGCAGTTTATATTTACTAAAATAATTGCAATTCCATGGTCTGTGTACTGTGTAATGAATGCAGGGTCCTGGGTTTAGTAATACGTTAAGTCATAATGTACTAGTATTCGCTGCATACTAGCACATTATGACAGACTTACCTGGACATGGAGCCTTACAGTACAATGCTGTCACTGCTGCTTGGCTGTCATGGCGCCTCCATCTTCACCTAGTCTTCTTTCCGCGGTCGCGAATGAATGGCCGGGGCCACGATGACGTCAATCCCGCACATGCGGCACAGAGCTCTGAAGGTACAGCATGAGTATGCCGTTCCTTCAGAGCACATGTGCCGTGAGATGTCACCGGCTGCATGCTGTGTGAATAACAGTGCAAGTTTAGGAGATTTTCAGTGTACCTACCTTATCATAGGCTTACCTGTAGGTACAAGTAAAAAAAATGGACTTTACTTCCAATTTAAACAGTTGTCACAAGGTTGGAAGTGAAACATCATCAAATATGTCTTTGCATACTGTAAAATTAACAGTACCCTTCCCTGGGAACACATGAACTTAATAATTTAAAGGGATGTTTTTTAACCACTTACAACCCACCCACAATACTTTCACAGTGGCCGGGTGGCACGGACAGAGGCAGCAACGTAAATATATCTTGCCTGACACATGCGCACTGGCGCACCCACTGGGGGCACAACGGGTTACGGTTCCTGGTAATGCGGCCGGGGGATCATGTGATCACAATGCAATCACATGATCACAATGTCAACAAAGCTGTTATGAATTAAATAACGTGATATAAAAGATACGTTTTAAACATAAAATCATTTTAAAAAAAATGACCCAAAATTGATGTAAAATTAGTTATATTTTCCCTTTGAAGTGAAATGCATTTCATATTCTCGGTGGGATGGGGAATGTAGTGTGAGCTTACTAGAATAGCATTGTTGTCCCAACTTTTATCTCTTTATCCAATTTTGGCTGCTTTGGGCAAAGGAAATGATAACACTATATGTTTTATGGGACACTGGGTTTCTAGGCAACTCCCCAATTTTACCACTGTATGAAAGTGAAATGTGAGAAGCAATAAGTGATCAATATAAACAGAGATGTCCCTGGTAAGAGGCCAAAGTGACAAGAGGGCTTCTCATACACCTCTGGTCCAAACACCCCTGAAATGGAGCACTTGGAACAAAAGGGCACAGAGTGGCATGGGTGCATGGATTCCAGGTCATACAGGCTTTTTTTTTTAAGGCAGGCTTGGATGTAATCTTCTCATGTAGGCCATTAGGAAGCCAACTGACTGGTACACAGGAACATACAACAGGCTAAGAATGTAGTCTGGACAGGTAGTGTTTGACAGCTGAGAAGCACATGGCAGGCAGATTGATGGTCAGGAGTAAGCCGAGCTCACACTAGAGGATCTGCAGCAGTGACATGACATCAGCAGGAACAAGCCTTGGTCAGGAACTAGCCGAGGTAATCAACAAGAAGGCAGAACAGAGACAAGTAGAAGGGCAGGCAGAGTCAGCATAAGAAAGGCAAAACTGAGGAACAGCTTCAGGTTGTGAGGTAATAACAACTTGCTAGGTCTTCCAGCAACTTCCTAGGTCAGATCTGTTCTTTAAATAGGCTGTCTAGTTCCAAGTCTGGAATTAGGCATGCAGTCCATGAGATTGCACTAACAAGCATGCACACATGACCAACCAGCAATGATCCTTGTTCTACATGTTGACGCACATGCACTTCTCCTTCTGAAGTTATCTTGACAGGGGATAAGAAGTTTTTGGTACTCAGCAAGAACCCTAAAAAATCCAGACTGTCTATCTAGAGAAAATGGAACAATGGGAAGGCTTTTAGCAATTAGCACAGTTTCGTTCTTTCAAGAATGTAATTTGCAATTTCTTTCATAATATTACTGTTTTTTTTATTATTTATTTTTTTATTTATTTTTTTACTGCAATATATGATTCAATTTTGAAGGCAGTTCTTACTGAAGTGCTCCCCAACATCAAGATACAGAGTAGAGTTTCTTGCATATTATGAAGTAGATAACAATAAGATTTAGTCTCATGTATTTAAAGAGACCCTTCCGGCAGATCATTCATTTCAACAACATTTTTTCCATAAGAATGAGTATCCTGTATTATGACTGTCAGATGCTGCAGAGCTTTTGCTGCAGCACATTCCTCTCTCCCTGCAGTATGGGCAAAGTTGAAATTGAAAGTATCCTCAATATGGAGATGAATTGGCCATCTTGCAGAACAGTGGCTAAGTGGTTAGCACATCCGCCTAGCAGCACTAGGGTTGTCAGTTAAAATCCCAACCACAACACTACCTGCCTGGAATTTGCATGTTCTCCCTGTGCCTGTGTGGGTTTCCTCGCACACTCCAAATAAATAAATAAATAAATGCTGGTAGGCTAATTGGTTCCTATCTTAATCAGCCCTAGTATAGGTATGTATGAATGTAAGTTAGGGGCCTTAGATTGTAAGCTCCTTGAGTGCAGTAACTGATGTCAATGTGCAATATATTTGTGTAAATTGACGGTGCTATGTAAGAACCTGTAATAAATAAATAAGACCAAGTGTCTGGGGCCATGTTGAAGGAGACCATGAACAATGCTTAGATATGGAGAGTGTTCAACCCTGGGGGTGGCCACCTTGGGTAATGGATGTAAATGGACTGTAATTGGCTGGGGAGAGTGGACAGAAGGATGAATTATAGAAGAGAGAGAGAGGGGGATAGGCACACATGGAGAGTTACAGAGGGCAATAGAGGCATGGGACCAGTACATGTTGCATCTATTACTGACTACAGATCCCAAGGTGGACTTAGACTCTCCTTCCTTGTGGCATTGGCCTGATTGAGACACCATCCAGACTAGGAGTGTAGCTCAAAGTCCAAAGCCGTGACTATCTAGAACTGTTCAAGTGCTCAGGCTTTGTATTCTTCTTGTACCTCTTTTGCTATTGTTTCTGACTATCCATATTATTGTTTGCATCATCTGCCAGGCTGTGTATCCCATTAAAGTTGGAAAAGAACCCAAGGTTTGTTCGTGAGTGTCAAGCAACTAAGGTGTATTGCCCATTGGAGGACATAAGGAACTGTTATAAGCAGTTACTTCTCAAGGGGTAATGTTACAGTTATATGTATATTTGACGTATTTTATGCGTGTTATTTACCTGTAAAAGCTTCCCTTATGTAGACATCCAAAAGATCTGCTGCTGGGTACATAAATCCTGAATGTGGTCAGCAGCCCCAGCAGATTCAGAGCTGCCATTCAATTGACACTAAATAGTATTCACCCCCTGCTGCTACATATATGTTTATGTAGGGGCATGAGGGGAGGAACAAGAGAGCTTGGCCAGCATAGACAGTAATTAGAAATGACTCTTTCTGGAGTCGTCAAATGCCAAGGAAACATTGCGACTGAATAAAAATAATTTCTAGAAAGGGAAAACACTGTAAGCATTTAAAATATTTGATTTTTCTGTGCTTTTACCTGCAGCTTTGTTGACAGGCCTCTTTAAAAGGAAGGTGGTATCTAGTCCACAGTATGTACTCCTAGATGCAAATGTTTGCACTGTGGACCCATAATTATTGTCTTATAGGAGCAGTAAAGTGAGACTTTTTTTTAGAAAGAACACATAAGCACTTGTCATTATTTTGCACCCTCCAAGAGGTATAGTTATTCCTTTCAGCTTCATGACGCATTCCTTGGACTGGGTCCTTGGAAGGAAACACAGCAATTTTAGTATTCTCATGTAAGGTAAACATATTCACAGCTTTATTGGCTATGCAAAAATAATAACTATAGGAATTACTTATAAAATGTTATAAAAAGTGTTGAAATAATTTTATATAAAAAAGACTATTATAAGAATTTCACCCATTTTTAAAGGGGTGCAGAGACGTGTTCAATGTTTTTTTATTTATTCCAATAATTTTCTAAGTGTCAAAATCTATTTTTCTATTCAGATTTTTCTGATTTCTAAAAGCACAGGATTAATTTCCCCCTTATTAGGAAAATTTTGCTAAGGTTATTCAATGCACTGAGCCTGGAAAACAGAATTTCCAGGTGCATCATGGCAGCATACGATGGGTTGTAACTCCTCCCCCCACAACCTGATAGGACTGGTTAACTATAAATCAAAGACAGACTCGGCTCACAGCATTCCACTTTTTTTCCTCAACTGATCAGGACTAGAATCGCCAGGTATCCCTTACCGTTTGTCGCCCCAGCCAGGTTCAGCCTCTCTTGGGTGGAAGTCCTTCCTGTACAGTCTCTAAATGAGCTATATGGTTGGAGCCCCATTCTGGTGGTCTGGGGGGCATATTTTAGCCTCTCCTGGGTGGAAGTCCTTCCTCTACAGTCTCTAAATGAGCTATATGGTTGGAGTCCCATTCTGGTGGTGCAGGCTTGTCAAAGAAAGCTTTAAACAAACTTTGACCTAAGTAACAGCATTTCCCTATCACTTCCAACCAGAGCCAGTAGGTGGTGTCCAAATTGGAAAGCTTGCCATGGGAAAAAAGGGTTAAAGGGGCCACAAGCTTTGAAGATTGCCCAATAGAGCCTTTTTGCGAGGGCAACAAAGGACGCAATAGCCTGGTGTGAAGTAGAGGAAACTCTCCACAAGGTTAAAAAGCACTCATTCCCTTCACTGCACAACTGGAGGAGGTAATCCAGGAGGGATTCAAAGGGTCAGAGAAAATTGCCCGTATAAACAGGCTGTCAAAACTGTATACCCTGAAAAAGCTAAAGGTCAACCTGCAGCAGTCTTCTCAGATGGTGGATGCATCATTAATGTAGCTGGCAAGACATGTCACCTTGCTGTCACATTCAAGGAGGCTCTAGTCTGAAAATTAGTGCTCCTACATACTGTAGCATCCCGGCAGACCAGCAATAAACAGCCCATGTGCTGAGTGAGTCTAATGGGAGTGGTTTCATAATTAACAACCAGCTGCTGCATCTGCAGGACTCTGAGGAAAGTGGCAGGCTCTGCATCCCTTTAGACGTAATTTCCTATTGTGAGTATCTTATCAAAAATTAAATTTTTTGTTGCAGTGGATGCCAAAAATCTGACTTGTATATTGGTGTAGACTTCTGAGAAATGAGTGAGACCATCATACAAGCAGGAAATGATGTTTCAGGGGGGTGTTCTGTACACATTCTGTGTACAGAGCTCCTCCAGATAGTCATGTTGCACTGCATTTTACAGAAAATTGCAGCCCTGCAGATTAAAAAAACAAAAAACTGGTGCAAGATACCAGACAATGGATCCATTTGGGAGTAGCCAGGATACAGCCATCTCAAGGGTGACCACTAGCAGGTCAGGGCGAATATCATCTTACAAAAAACTGAAAATTCAAAAGGGTCCAGCATACAGGCGGCAACTCCCAGATAGATACAAAGAGGTAAAATCCTACAGAGCGAGAAAAAGATTAGTAAAGGAACTGGAGAAGTACCGAATCTTCTTTACTGAAGCCTTAAAGATCTAAGGCTCCTGTCTTGTGAGAACAGCGGAAGTCCATTTAAGGGTTCACTCATCCAGGAGGTGCCTGTGTGAAGCTTTGCGCACACACCTGGATGAAAAATACTTTGTACTCAAGGAGAAAAACAAGGAGAGGGGCACCTCTGAGTATGTATCATAAAACATTTTATTATACAATCAATATCCACTCAGATGGAAGAAAGTGACGTTGGGTACATCTCTGGGCTGAGCAGGTGGGACTACAGGTAACAGAGAGTCTGTTTCTTGCTGGCAGGGTGCAGCAAGTTGTCTGTAGTCCCTCCTGCTCAGCCCAGAGATGTACCCAACTTCACTTTCTTCCAACATACCCAACATATTGCTTTTATAATAAAGTGTTTTATGATACATACTCAGAGGCGCCCCCTCTCCTTGTTTTTCTCCTAGCTTCACTGGAATTTGCTTCTCCTTTGGTGGCAGCCCTGACAGACTCATCTAATTTTTTCCCCTGACATCTGCCTTTTGGGCTATCATGGACCCTAGATAAGTAATTTGAGGTATCTGAGCATTGCGCCTTTTTACTTGTTAATGTCTTTGTACTCAAGGAGCCTCACTTAACGTTCTACCCGGATAGAATAGCCCTAAAACTCCAGACTGCTTTTGTCCATGGGGTGTCTTTCTCCTTCCAATTAAACCAGGAAGTCAATTTCCCATCTTTCTTGGTTGAGTGAGAGAACCACATCCCCTGGATGTTGAGCTAACTCTGGGGACCTGCTTGGCAGCTACCTTTTCAGGAAAGCTGAAATCTTGTACTTGGTTCCTGCGTGGCTTAAGGCAGGGTCAGTCAGCATCAGCACGTTCAGTCACCTCCTAGATTGTTAAGACAATTAAAAGAGCCTACTCTTCACAAGCCCTTCCTGTTTCTGAGGTCATAAGAGCACATGCAACTAGGGCAGTGCCAGCTGTGCTGAGCTTAGTGCTGAGTCTCCTGAGGCTATTCAGCAATATGGTCCTCCCAGGACACCTTCATTACACTTTAATTGGTGAACCCGGCTCACAACAGTAAAATTTGGGAAATTAATGGTGCATACTTATGCTACTGTTGATTACAACATTTTTCTTGTACCCTCCCGTATGGCGATTTAGTTCCCATTGTATGCTACCATGATGCACCAGAAAATGGAAAATTGTATACTCACCTTTCCGTAATTTTTCTTTCCTGGTGCATCTTCATGGAATCATACAGATACCCACCCAAATGGTGAGAGTTACAGAGAATGCTGTGAGCAGGGTTGTGGGGGGCGGAGTCACAACCCATTGTATGCTGCCATGAAGATGCACCAGGAAAGGAAAATTACGGAAAAGTGAGTATACAAGTTTTTATAAAAGGGGAATAATCCTTTACTTTTCCCTGCTGTTTTTTTTTTTAACCACTTTTTTTGAAGTGGTTAATAGGATTTACCCCATTAACCACTTCAACCCCGGAAGATTTGGCTGCTTAATGACCAGGCCATTTTTTGCTATACGGCACTGAGTCATTTTAACTGACAATTGCATGGTCGTGTGACGTTGTACCCAAACAAAATTGATGTCTTTTTTCCCACAAATAGAGCTTTCTTTTGGTGGTATTTGATCATCTCTGCGTTTTTTATTTTTGCGCTATAAACAAAAAAAGACCGTCAATTTAAAAAAAAACACAATATTTTGTACTTTTTGCTATAAAAAACATCGCCTTTTTTTTTAAAAAAAGCAAATTTTTTCCTCAGTTTGGGCCTTCTACATATTTTTGGTAATAAAAATCGTAATAAGCGTATAGTGATTGGTTTGTGCAAAAGTTATATCGTCTACAAAATAGGGGATAGTTATATGGCATTTTTATTATTTTTTTTACTAGTAATGGCGGTGATCAGAGATTTTTATCGGGACTGCAACATTATGGAGGACAGATCGGACAGGTTTGACACATTTTTGGTACCATTGGCAATTATACAGCGATCAGTGCTATAAAAATGCACTGATTACTGTGTAAATGTCACTGGCAGAGAAGGGGTTAACATTAGGGGGCAATCAAGGGGTTAACTGTGTTACCTAGGGAGTGATTTTAGCTGTGGGGGGATGGGACTGCCTGGGTGAGAAGAGCAATCTTTGTTCATACTTAGTATGAACAACAGATCACTCTCCTTACCCCTGACAGCATGGAGATCTGTCTGCTTACATTGACAGATCTCCGTTCTGTCTCTGTGTGGAGCGATCGCGGGTGCCCGGTGGTCACCATGACCGCCGGGCACGTGCATCGGCTCTGGCGGCGCACGCGCCCCCTAGTGGTCAAAAAGGCGAACCGATGTACAGTTGCGTCGGTTCGCCCAGAGGAGCCAACCTGCCACAGTGCAACTGCGGCGGCTGGTCGGGAAGGGGTTCATGACCAGGCCATTTTTACAGCACTGTGCTACTTTAATGACAATTTTGCGGTTGTGCGACGCTGTACCCCAAAAAAATTGATGTCCTTTTTTCCCACAAATAGAGCTTTCTTTTGGTGGTATTTGATCACCTCTGCGGTTTTTATTTTTTGTGCTTTAAACAAAAAAAGACCGACAATTTTGAAAAAAAAAACAAAAACTATATTTTAAACTTTTTGCTATAATACATATTCAATAAAAACATTTTAAAAAATTTATTTTTTCATCTGTTTTGGCTAATATGTATTCGTCTACATATTTTTGGTAAAAAAAAATCCCAATAAGTGTATATTGATTGGTTTGCGCAAAAGTTATAGCGTCTACAAAATAGGGGAAAGATTTAGGGACTTTAGCAGGACTACGACATTGCAGCGGACAAATCTGACCCTAAGTGACACTTTTTGGTAACCAGTGACACCAGTACAATGATCAGTGCTATAAAAATGCACTGATCACTGTATAAATGGCACTGGCAGGGAAGGGGTTAACACTAGGGGTGATCAAAGGGTTAAGTGTGTCCTAGGGAGGTGTTTCTAACTGTCAGGGGGGAGGACTGACTGAGAGTACAGAGAGATCGCTGTTCCTGAACTCCTCCCCTGTCAGAATGGGGATCTGCCTTGTTTACATAGGCAGATTCCCATTCTGCCTCTGTGAGGAGCGATCACAGATGGCTGGAGGACATTGCATCTGCGCGTGCCCCCTGTATCTATTACACGAAATGACGTACAGGTACATTGTTTTGCGCAATAAAGCCGCCCTGCCGCAGTATATGTGTGGTGGGCGGTCTTAAAGTGGTTAACACTTAATTTTTTTTTTACATTGTGGGGTTGATTTACTAAAACTAGAGATATCGCCACAAACATCAGAGTGAGAACAATAATTCTAGCACAAGAGCTCCTAATTAACTCTAAATTGAGCTGTAACGGCTTTTAAAGGCTCACCTATGGTAATTTTTGGGCACCATAGTTTTTGGCGCTATCGCGGGCACACGCAATTTTAAAACATGGAATTTTAGGTGTCTATTTACTCGATGCAACCTCATCTTTTATATTTTACCAAAAACAGGTATTATATGGTATGATTTTGCACTAATATTCATTTTATTATATTTTTTCTGGAAAATTTGCGTTTAATAAACAGTTTGCACAAATATCACATGAAACAAAAATTTGCAACTATCACCTTTTTATTCTACAGGGCCTCTGCTTTCAGAAAATATATAATATTCTGAGGGTTTATGTACTTTTATTGCCAAAAATTAGGATTCTTACATGTATGCGAAAAAGAAAAAAAATTGCTCTGGAGCCGAACTGGTTCATTGAACAAGCTGAAGTTAGAAGCCGATTGGCTACCATGCACAGCTGCACTAGATTTTGCACGCTGCAGTTTTAGTAAATTAACCCCACTGTGACCAGAAAAGTACAGTGCTACCACAGTGACACTGTGCTACTCTGGGTAAGTGATCAGGAATTTTTTTAATACTATGATTGCTTATAACAGCGATGATCACTGTTATAAGCAATCATTTTTATGAATGTTATCTATTCATTCATTGTGTACTTTTGTGAAAGTTGTGATTGTGTACAGCTGTCATGTGAGCAATTACAACGATCACATGGTACCGGGGCCAGCCCGGTACAATGATCTGTCATTCGCGGTGTACGGCCTCTAGGACACATGCGAGGTAAGTGACTGGGAGGGCTTCATATGACGTCCACCCAAGATGGCAAAGCTACCGCTTGGCCGTCATTTGTCTATAGGCCAGGGGAGAAGCAGGTAAATAAACATTCTTATCCTTGTGTTAGAACTTTGTGAATTTAGTCTGTTAGACCCCTTTCACACTGGGGTGCTTTTCGGGCAAAAAAAGCGCCTGTAAAGTGCCTCTCAAGCCACCCCAGTGTAAAAGCCTGAGTGCTTTCACACTGGAGCAGTGTGCTTGCAGGACAGGAAAAAAAGTCCTGCAAGCAGCATCTTTGGAGTGGTTTGGGAGCGGTGCATACACCACTCCCCCACCGCCCCTGCCCATTGAAATGAATGGGCAGCTACCGAAGCGCCTGCAAAGCACTTCGGCAGCTCCATGTCATCAGGAAGCTAATGCTTCCTGATGATGACCCATGCGGAAATGTGAAATGCATAGAGGCTGCTGGGAGATAGTTTTCGTCACTTCCTGCTAGAACGAAAGCGAGGCTTGGAACTCACGCCGCTAAGAGGAAGCATAGGGGCAGACAGACTGATAGTCCCCACTCCATGTACACGGCTGGATTAGCTTGGTGCCGGCTCAGAGGCACTATAGCAGGTGATTTCAATTGTGTTTTTTAACTTTTTAAATAAAAGCATAGTTACATACTACACTATGATGGCTATCTATATGTTCCATGAGAACTAATAGAGCAAGAGGCATTAGTACACTGCTTGGAAAGGCTGCTGTTGGATCCATCAAAAACAGAGTGGTTATCCGAAATTAATGAACCAAAGGGGCATAATCTTTTGAGTGGCCATTTCACTAGGTGGTGGTGCAGTCACTATAATGGTGGAAGTAGAAGCACTTAAATATTACTAAGGAACGTCACCATTGTAATGCCCCGTACACACGGTCGGACTTTGTTCGGACATTCCGACAACAAAATCCTAGGATTTTTTTCTGACGGATGTTGGCTCAAACTTGTCTTGCACACACACGGTCACATAAAGTTGTCGGAAAATTTGATCGTTCTAAACGCGGTGACGTAAAACACGTACGTCAGGACTATAAATGGGGCAGTGGCCAATAGCTTTCATCTCTTTATTTATTCTGAGCATGCGTGGCACTTTGTCCGTCGGATTTGTGTACACACGATCGGAAATTCTGACAACGGATTTTGTTGTCGGAAAATTTTATATCCTGCTCTCAAACTTTGTGTGTCGGAAAATCCGATGGAAAATGTGTGATGGAGCCTACACACGGTCAGAATTTCCGACAACAAACAAGGTCCTTTCACACATTTTCCATCGGAAAATCCGACCGTGTGTACAGGGCAGAAGGAATTGATCACTCACTGTGGAAACTCATTGCACTTTGTTATATACACATTTTTGATTTATGGACTCAATGGACTGAGTTGTTTGATTACATAATAGCAATATTTGTAAATTTTGGTTTATTTTTAATCTTTAAAATTTATTTTTTAAATTTTAATTTTAATCTTATTTTTTACATAGGGGTATGATATTGTGTTGAAGTTTGGGCACATACATAAATTAATTGTTAGCACGAAGAAGAATATCCGTAAGGAATTCACACTAAAATAGATAATTTCTTCACTAGTGTAGGCCAATATGTATCTTGCTACATATTTTTGGTAAAACAAATATATTGATTGTTTTGCGCTAAAGTTATAGCGTCTACAAACTGGGATATTTTTATTTATTTATTTTTACAATGAATGGTGGCGATCAGCGACTTATGGTGACTGTGATATTGCTGCGGACAATCGGACACTAACTGACACTTTTGACACTTTTTGGGGACCAGTGATACTAATACAGTGATCAGTGCTAAAAAATATGCACTGTCACTGTACTAATGACACTGTCAGGGAAGGGGTTAACATCAGGGGTGATCAAAGGATTAACTGTGTGCCAAGCCTGTGATTTAGTGTACTGGGGTTGGTGCTTTTACTAGTGGAAGGCATAGATCGGTGTTCCTGCTTTACAGGAACACAAGATCCATGCCTTCTGTACTCACAGAACGGCAATCTGCCTTGTTTACATAGGCTGTCTGCTGTTCTGACTGTGTATCGAACGATTAGTGGGTGCTAGCGGACATCAAGTCCACCATACCCGCCGATCTGCTCCTGCTGTGTAGAACCACATCAGTAGTGGGCTGCGGGTGGGGTGCACGTGCCCCAGACTCGGACGTGTCAGATCACGTACTAGGTACATGATCTTGTACAGAGCGGCCGCCCTGCCGCAGTAAATGTAAGGTGGGCGGTCTGCAAGTGGATAATAATAAAAAAACTCATACAAAAATTATGTAAAATTGAGGAAAAACATGTATGCAATCTTGTGCAAATGAAGCAATAAAAAAAGTGTCCACAAACAGCATGATAAGTATTCTTCCTACTACTTAACCACTTGCCACCCAGGCCAATTCTGACATTTCTCTCCTACATGTAAAAATCATCATTTTTTTGCTAGAAAATGACATAGAACCACCAAACATTATATATGTTTTTTTAGCAAAGACCCTAGAGAATACAATGGCGGTTGTTGCAACTTTTTATATTGCACAGTATGTGCGCAGCAATTTTTCGAACGCGTTTTTTGGGAAAAAAAACAGTTTTGTGCTTTAAAAAAAAAAACAAAACAGTAAAGTTAGCCCAATGTTTTTGCATAGTGAAAGATGAAGTTACGCCGAGTAAATAGATACCTAACATGTCACGCTTCAAAATTGCACGCGCTCGTGGAATGGCGCCAAAGTACTTACTAAACTAAACTGAAATTTTTTTACTGGTTACATGTTTTAAGTTACAGAGGAGGTCTAGGGACAAAATTATTGCTCTCGCTCCAATGTTCGCGTCGATACCTCACACGTGTGGTTTGAACACCGTTTTCATATGTGGGTGGGACTTACGTATGTGTTCGCTTCTGCGTGCGAGCACACAGGGATCGGGGCGCTTTAAAAAAAATGTTTTTATTTTATTGTTAATTATATTTTCTTTTTTTATTTTGACACTTTTTTGAAAAAAAACATTTTTGATCACTTTTATTCCTATTACAAGGAATGTAAACATCCCCTGTAATAGGAATATGACAAGACAGGTCCTCTTTACAGTGAGATATGGGGTCAATAAAACCCCACATCTCACCGCTAGGCTGGGAAGCCTGAAATAAAAAAAAAATAAACCGATCACGGCTTCCCAGCCGAGGCGGCGCCTTTTTTTTAATGCAGAGGCCGGGCGTGACATCATAACATCGCGCCCGGCCTCCGACGATCATAGAGACTCCGGTGGACCAGATGGTCCAGATCTCTATGATCAACATCCGGGGTCGGCGGATCCTGTGTCCGACTCACTGATCGAGTCGGTATGTGAATATATGTTCCCAATATGTGAACAATTATTCACATATTGGGAAGTTTGACCTGAGCACTGGTTGTTTGTAGTTGTTGTGTAGTAAACCAGTAGCCTCGTTTGTCAATGCATGAAATTATATGGCACACTTTTGAGTGATATAGCAAACTTTTCCTATTTGTGTTCAAAATCAAATATTAACACTATCTAAAGCATAAACTATAAACAATGCTGGTAATGTATCACAGAGAGCGTTTGTTTCTATGGGATAAAAGCATAGGTATTCCATAAGTTCCCATGACACCACCACTCCTCTCAAAACCTGTGAAACAATTAAATTAATATGATTGACAGCACAGACACATTTATGAGACTAGAATGCATGTGAAAAGGATGGGAGGTAGGGGCTGAAGAGAATTACACGACAAAACTGTAAGGGGAGGAAAACCTTGACGCTTGTAGAAAATGTAAAAATGAAAATATAATGAATTTATTTCACTTGGTTTTACTGAAGCTTGCACAAAAGTGAATGATTTCTTTTTGTGTTTGTTTGGCTTTGCTGACATTTTGGTAATAATTCTTTTTTTGGGTTTCAGTATACTAACATTTTTTTGTTTGGGTTTATGGATTAAAAAGTTTAAATGGAAAAATCAGTTTGTAAATGGATAGAAAACTGGCTAAACGGAATTTAGAGAGTAGTGGTTAATGATTGTTACTCTGAATGGTCTAAGGTTATCAGCGGTATACTCCAAGGTTCAGTGTTGGGACCCTTACTTTTTAATACATTTATAAAATAGGGTCTGGGATTAAAAGTACAATTTCAGTGTTTGCAGATGACACTAAGCTATGCAGTGGAATAACGTCCTTACTGGATGTCTCCAACTCACAAGCAAACCTCAGTGCACTGTTTAATTGAGCAACTGTGTGGCAAATGAGTTTTGATGTTGAGAAATTTAAAGTTGTGCACTTTGGGGCTAAGAATATGCATGCATCATACATACTAGGGGGAGTACAACTGGAGGGATCCGTAGTGGAGAAGGATCTGGGGGTTTTGGTATATCATAAGCTCAAAAAATTGGATGCAATACCAAGCTGTGGTTTCCAAAGCGAGCAAAGTCCTTTCTTGTATTAAGAGAGGTATGGACTCCAGAGAGAGAGATATCATTTTTCCCCTATACAAATCATTAGTAAGACCTCATCTGGAATATGCAGTTCAGTTTTGGGTACCCGTTCATAAAAAGGATATGGGGGAACTGGAGAAAGTACAGAGAAGGGCAACCAAACTGAAAAAGAGGCATTGAGGAGTTCGGCTATGAGGAAAGATTAGAGGAACTGAATTTATTCCCTCTTGAGAAGAGGAGATTAAGGGGGGTATATGATCAACATGTATAAATACATAAGTGGTCCATATAGTGAACTTGGTGTTGAGTTATTCACTTTAAGGTCATCACAGAGGACAAGGGGGCACTCTTTACATCTAGAGGAAAAGAGATTTAATCTTCAAATATGGAAAGGTTTCTTCACAGTAAGAGTTGTGAAAATCTGGAATAGACTCCCTCAAGAGCTGGTTCTGACCAGCTGAGCAGATTACTTCAAAAAAGGCCTGAATTCTTTCCTAAATGTACATAATATAACTGGATACTTATATTTATAGGTTAAAGTTGATCCAGGGAATATCCGATTGGTTCTCAGGGGATCAGGAAGGATTTTTTCTCCCCTGCTGGAGCAAATTGGATCATGCTTTGCTGTGTTTTTTGCCTTCCTCTGTATCAACTGTGGGTATAAGATTGTGTATATGGGATTGTATGATTTTTTTTTTCTTTTTCCCTTTTATAGGTTGAACTAGATGGACTTGTGTCTTTTTTCAACATGACTATCTATGTAACTATGTAAGGCCTCATTCACATGGAGCATACAAAAGTGTACCCCCGCTGAGGGCAGGGAAGCAGAACAACCCCAGGTCCAGGTATTTTTGTTTTTTTAACAGGAAAGCATTTTGTAGCATTTTGGCATGGTGGACGGGCCAGAAATGAATGAGCAGATCTTTTACTTATAAGGAAAAGAATTGAAAATACAGAAGTTTTCCTTTACACATGGTTGGATCTCTGAAGTGAATGCAGCATCACTGAAAAAATGTACTCCTTTAGCAAAACAACCCCTATAAATCTGTTTGCAGTCTCTGGAAAATTGCAACTCTAGCCATTGCCTTCTGATGACCAAAAACTACTTCTCTGGGGCTCACATTGCGCTTGATAATAAAATACATGAAAATCAGGAATAAAACTCTGATGAAGAAAGTTAAAAGAAAATAAGGACATTTTGAGTTGGAAACGGTTGGGCAGCAATACACTTGCTTCATTTCTTCCTCTGCCATCAAGTACTCTAGGTGTAAGTTTAAGAGGACGACTGCAGCTTTTTTTTGCCTCAGTGATTTCTCACGCCCTATTGAATAGAGACACATTAGCTCTGGTGAATTGTTGTGAACACAGGGAGGGACAGCTCAATGCTGGAAACAGGCGTCAATAAATCTTCCTGCAAGAACTCCAACACCTGCCGGATCCACTTCAGCCAATAATTGTTTAACATGACAGTCGAAATACTCGGCAAGGTAAGCTAAATGAAATATCAACATGGGGGGATGTCTGCTTTCCGAGTATCAAACTTCGTTATCTGTGCCTTGGAGAGGTGCTGTCAGTGCAATATAAACAAGAAAAAAAATACATTGAGGAATACAAAACGAGTGGAGCAGAAAAAAGGAACACTGTTTGAAGTGCAAAAAGTAGAGCAGATCATAAATTTCACATTTACAAAAAAAATAAATATGTAATTGATAGACAATGTATTGGAATATTACTATCTATAAATGCAATTATATATACAGTGAATAAAAATGAAAATGAAACTGTTGCCTTTGGAAACAACCCTAATTTCTTATTTTCTGTTTCTTTAGCATAAAGGTTGAAACTTCAGAGGCAATGGCTCCTCTTTTCCTCCAATTTTCATGTATCAGCCCTGCCCCGGTATATAACTTCAAATAAAAAAATATGTTATATTATATTGTATTATATTTTTGTGTTTGTAATAATTACATACCTCTTATTTTAAAGCACGTGGAGCGCAGGGGGCGCACAGGCAGCTCATGCGTGGGAGGACGCCTATTGATGGCCTCGCAGCAATTGAGACCCACGCTGTAGTTGTCATTCGTCTATAGCGTGGGCACAAGGTGGTTAAAAAAACATTTCATTGATGGCGTGAAAACATCATAATTAATTGTGACTAAAGTCCATATTATCATTGGATAATCGATAAGATTGATTGACTGTGCTGATCTCTTGACCCTCCACCGATAAAGTTCAACTAAATTAGGTATATACAAGACACCACGTGCTGTTTGTGGGCTCCCAAAACTCTCACCTCAAATATCTGTAAATAGTGCTTGTATCAATTAGTATTTCCTTTTGGATGGGTGCCACGCTCTCCTCCTGTCATTGGGGGTCCTTCTCCAAGTCACTCCTCTTCAGTGGCAGCTGGTGCTCAAAATTTTTGGGGGGGGGCGCAAACAAACTGAAAAATTCTGAAAAAAACCCCCATCAATTGCAGCCTCACTGTACCATCAAACGCAGCCACCGTGCCCATCAATTGCCGCCACTGTGCCATCAAACGCAGCCACTGTACCATCAAACACAGCCACTGTGCCCATCAATTGCCGCCACTGTGCCATCAAACGCAGCCACTGTACCATCAAACGCAGTCACTGTGCCCATCAATTGCCGCCACTGTGCCATCAAACGCAGCCACTGTACCATCAAACGCAGCCACTGTGCCCATCAATTGCCGCCACTGTGCCATCAAACGCAGCCACTGTACCATCAAACGCAGCCACTGTGCCCATCAATTGCCGCCACTGTACCATCAAACACAGCCACTGTGCCATCAAACGCAGCCACTGTGCCCATCAATCGCCGCCACTGTGCCATCAAACACAGTCACTGTGCCATCAAACACAGCCACTGTGCCATCAAACGCAGCCACTGTGCCCATCAATTGCCGCCACTGTGCCATCAAACGCAGCCACTGTGCCCATCAATTGCCACTACTGTACCATTAAACACTGCCACTGTACCATCAAACGCAGCCACTGTGCCATCAAACGCAGCCACTGGGTCATCAAACGCAGCCACTGTGCCCATCAATTGCCGCCTCTGTGCCATCGAACGCAGCCACTGTGCCCATCAATTGCCGCCACTGTACCATTAAACACAGCCACTGTACCATCAAATGCAGCCACTGTGCCAATCAATTGCTGCCACTGTGCCATCAAACGCAGCCACTGTGCCCATCAATTGCCGGCACTGTGCCATCAAACGCAGCCACTGTGCCATCAAACGCAGCCTTTGTGTCCATCAAACGCAGCCACTGTGCATATCAATTGCTCCCACTGTGCCATATCAAATGCTCCCACTGTGCAATATCAATTGCTCCCACTGTGCCATATCAAGTGCTCCCACTGTGCCATGTCAAATGCTGCCAGTGTGCCCCCTGCCCGCCGCCTGCACTTACCCTGTCTCGGTGGAACAGCTCCTCGATGCTTCTCAATGTCTTCTCCCGTCCTCTCTTCCTGCCCTCTGCTATATATATATATATATATATATATATATATATATATATATATGTATCGTCCAATCACAGCGCCTGACGTTTCAGCCAATCAGGTGACGGATAAAAGATCCAAGCACCTGATTGGCAGAGAGGCAGTTTAGTGTTAGGAAAGTGAATATCCATTTGCTGTGCTAAAAAAGCTGAGTGAAAAGAGAAAAGAAAACCGCGCTAAAGAGCAATAAGACACCTTAAATTGCAGCTGCAACAAAAAAACACTAATATCGGTGTGATAAACTAAGAAGAATATACTAAGTGCACTTGCAATCAAGTGAGCAAAAAAAAAAAAAATTATTAGTAAAATATAACTGAATAAATTATTAAAATTAAATAAATAATAAATTATTAATAAATAATAATAAATAATTAATAAATAATTAATAATTTTTAATAATTTATAAATAAATTCATAAATTATTAAAAATTATAAATATTAAATAAAACTTTTGAATTTTTTATTTATTTTTTTTTAGTAATTATGGATTTGATTATTTTTGTGTGAGATCACTGAATGCATATTTATTCACATTTGATTATATAATTCATCTATAACCACTTTTTGTACTTGGCAATATTTATTATTGGTAATTAATATACTTACCTTATACTGATTCAATAATTTATTCAGTTATATTTTACTCATAATTTTTTTTTTTGCTCACTTGATTGCAAGCGCACTTAGTATATTCTTCTTAAAAAAGCTGAGTGACCTGCGAGCGCCCAGCATGGTGCTCGCAGATCACCTTTTTGACACCTATTAGAGCCTATGGCTCTAATCAGGTGCTTCAAAAACACCCCCCCCACCGCTGTAATTCAGGCGCCCCGCGCCCAAAATAGAGGGTGGCAGCGACAGCCATAGATAGATTCATGCAATGCATGAATCTAACTATTGGTGTTGGAGGGGCTGCCAGGAGAGAGGGGGCGGCGCCCTCTCAATGTAGGAAGTGAAAAATACAAAGCTCCCATAGTGTTGTAAGTTAAAAACTAGCATCTGTTTATTCAAAAAAGTTTACACTTACATTTAAGTAGTTAAAATCAAGCATAGATCGATAATGAAACTGAAATCTATGAGCGTCCTATCCTGTCACCCTACATGTTACGTCATGCTTGAGTGACTTCATCAGCCCCTTTCCTAAGTGTGAGTGTAAACTTTTTTTGAATAAATGGATGCTAGTTTTTAACTTACTACACTATGGGATCTTTGTATTTTTTCACTTCCTACATTGAGAGTTATGAAGAGTGGCAGCATGAATCCATAAGTGAAATCTAAAGGAGCCATACACAAATCCTGCATAATAAAGAGGAGTGTCTTGGAGAGGGACCCCCAATGACAGGAGGAGAGAGCTGCACCCATCCAAAAGGAAATACTAATTGATACAAGTGCTATTTACAGATATCTGAGGTGAGAGTTTTGGGAATCCACAAACAGCACGTGGTGTCTTGTATATACCTAATTTGGTTAGTGGAGAGTCAAGAGATCAGCACGGGAATCAATACCTTATTGATTATCCAATCATAATTTGTACTTTAGTCACAATTAATTATGATATTTTCACGCCATCAATGAAAGGCGTATGATTTAAAAGTATGCAATTTTTGTGTGATTGTAATATGATTTATTGGCTTATGTGTGAATGCAGCCTTAAAGAGACTCTATCAACAGAAAAAAAGGCAGCACGGGTAACCCCACTTACCTGCAGCTTCAAAAAGCCTGCAGATACAGAAGAATGCCAGGTTGTTCTGACATTTCCACATCACAGCTTACCCCTAGGTTCTGCCTCTTACAATGCTATCAGCCCCTCACTATGATGGGCTGCCACACTGGAATATGGTAGAGGCAGGTAGGGATGGGCCTCTCAGTGCCTGTACTTTATACCTGCAGAAATGTAGAAATGTGTTTTTCTAGTGTCTCTTTAGGTATACAGCGAGGGAAAAAAGTATTTGATCCCCTGCTGATTTTGTACATTTTGCCACTGACAAAGAAATGATCAGTCTATAATTTTAATGGTAGGGTTATTTTAACAGTGAGAGACAAAATAACAACAAAAAAAATCTATAAAACACATTTCAAAAAAGTTATAAATTGATTTGCATTTTAATGAGTGAAATAAGTATTTGATTCCCTACCAACCACCAAGATTTCTGGCTCCCAGGTGTCTTCTATACAGGTAATGAGCTGAGATTAGGAGCACTCTCTTAAAGGGAGTGCTCCTAATCTCAGCTTGTTACCTGTAAAAAAGACACCTGTCCACAGAAACAATCAGATTCCAGTCTCTCCACCATGGCCAAGACCAAAGAGCTGTCCAAGGATGTCAGGGACAACACTGTAGACCTACACACGACTGAAATGGGCTACAAGACCATCGGCAAGCAGCTTGGTGAGAGGGTGACAACAGTTGGTGCGATTATTTGCAAATGGAAAGAAATACAAAATAACTGTCAATCTCCCTCTATCTGGGGCTCCATGCAAGATCTCACCTCATAGAGTTTCAATGATCATGAGAACGGTGAGGAACCAGCCCAGAACTACATAGGAGAATCTTGTTAATGATCTCAAGGCTGATGGGATCATAGTCACCAAGAAAACAATTGGTAACACACTACGCCATGAAGGACTGAAATCCTGCAGCACCCGCAAGGTCCCACTGCTCAAGAAAGCACATGTACAGGCCTGTCTAAAGTTTGCTAATTAACATCTGAATGATTCAGAGGAAAAATGGCTGAAAGTCTTGTGGTCAGATGAGACCAAAATCAAGCTTTTTGGCATCAACTCAACTCGCCATGTTTGGAGGATGAGGAATGCTGTCTATGACCCCAAGAACACTATCCCCACCATCAAACATGGAGGTGGAAACATTATGCTTTGGGGGTGTTTTTCTGCTAAGGGGACAAGACAACTTCACTGCATCAAAGGGACAATATACGGGTCCATGTACCGTCAATTTTTGGGTAAAAACCTCCTTCCCTCACCCAGGCATTCAAATTGGGTGGTGGATGGGTATTACAGCATGACAATGACCCAAAGGAGTGGCTCAAGAGGAAGCACATTAAGGTCCTGGAGTGGCCTAGCCAGTCTCTAGACTTTAATCCGATAGAAAATATGTGGAGGGAGCTGAAGGTTCAAGTTACCAAACGTCAGCTTTGAAATGTTAATGACTTGGAGAGGATCTGCAAAGAGGAATGGGAAAAAATCCCTCCTGAGATGTGTGCAAACCTGGTGGCCAACTACAAGAAACGTCTGGCCTCTGTGATTGCACACAAGGGTTTTGCCACCAAGTCATGTTTGGCAAAGGGATCAAAGACTTATTTAACTCATTAACCACTTCTGGACCGCCACATGCCGATAAACGTCCTAAATTTGAAGAGGGATATCTTTGTTATGGCAGCAGCTAGCTGCTATAACCCTGGTGTCCTCTTCTTCGGCAGGTGGTCCGGTTTCTGATAATAGTGGTCTCTGCGGTGGATTCACCATTGAGATCACTTTTATTGGCTGCGGAAGAGGGCCCCCCCACCATTCTACGGTGTCCTCCGCCGCTTACCGGAGCCGTCGGTAGCGGCGGAGGCGATCGGATTCTTATACTTCCTGGGTATGGAGATGAGTGAGAGGAAGATGGCCTCCACCTGTCTCCATACCATTGCAGGGTGGAAGCGAAGTCAAAACGTCTCTTCCACCCATAGCTCTTAAAATATCCATTTTTTTATTTTTATTTTTTTTCAAATGACAAAATTTTTAAATTTTTTTATTTTTTTTATTGCATTTTAGTGTAAATATGACATCTGAGGTCTTTTCGACCCCAGATCTCATATTTAGGAGGTCCTGTCATGCTTTTTTTCTATTACAAGGGATGTTTACATTCCTTGTAATAGGAATAAAAGTGACACTTTTTTTTTTTTTAAAAGAACGGTGTAAAATAAAAAATAAAAGGTAAAATAAATAAGAAAAAAAAAAAATTTAAGCGCACCCCGTCCCGCCGAGCTCGCGTGCAGAAGCGAACAAATGCGTGAGTAGCACCTGCACATGAAAACGGTGTTCAAACCACACATGTAAGATATCGCCGCGATTCGTAGAGCAAGAACAATAATTCTAGCTCTAGACCTCCTCTGTGACTCAAAACATGCAACCTGTAGAATTTTTTAAACGTCGCCTATGGGGATTTTTAAGGGTAACAGTTTGTCGCCATTCCATGAGCAGGCGCAATTTGGAAGTGTGACATGTTGGGTATCAATTTACTCAGCATAACATTATCTTTCACAATATAAAAAACAAATTGGGCTAACTTTACTGTTGTCTTATTTTTTTATTCAAAAAAATGTATATTTTTTCCAAAAAAAGTGCGCTTGTAAGACCGCTGCTCAAATACAGTGCGACAGAAAGTATTGCAACGACCACCAGTTTATTCTCTAGGCTGTTAGAAAAAAAATGTATAATGTTTGGGAGTTCTAAGTAATTTTCTAGCAAAAAAAACTGTTTTTAACTTGTAAACAACAAATATCAGAAAGAGGCTCGGTCCTTAAGTGGTTAAAATGCAAATCAATTTATACATTTTTTGAAATGCGTTTTTCTGGATATTTTTGTTGTTATTCTGTCCATCACTATTAAAATAAACCTACCATTAAAGTTATAAACCAATAATTTCTTTGTTAGTGGGAAAACGTACAAAATCAGCAGGGAATCAAATACTTTTTTCCCTCACTGTAGGGAGAATATCTCAGGTGAGAATATAAATTGTAACAAATGAGGGGTTTATGCATTTTAAAATTAGATCTCATGTGATCCTCAGACATCCTTCAAAAAAGTTATTTTAGGTCACAATTTTTCAAGGTTGCCTTATTATCCTCATTTCTAGCAGACAGAGTATAGTTGAACTTATTGTCCCTTATTTTATGTCCCTACAGCTGTCTCCCTGTAAGTATTGTACTACATACTATATATATTACATAACATTTTTTGGAGACCCAACATAGTTTACCTTATAACCCATCCAAAGTATGCACTGTAATTACAGCCACAGACAGCAATAAAAATTCAGCAGATCAAATTTTCTGAGATGCCAGATTTTCATGATACTGGAAATCCCTCAGTGGAATGGGCAAGATTTTCAGTTTTGTAATATAGTTTTCATGGATAGATGTTTAATGTGCTTCATCACTATAATTTCAAACATCTCGCTCCTCTCATCAGACAAAAATTACACAATTTCAGCATCGCTGCTGCTAACGGTGTATCTACAGACTGGACCCATGTGTTCTTTCACCTCTGCAATGACCCCCTCGTCTTCTACTTTTACCTAAAGCCAGCTACAATCATTGGCTCCTGATTTCATTTTTGACTTGAAAACATATAAAGCGTTGTACAAACACATATGGCACACAGCAGCTGTGTACTACTGTATGGAAGGCCCTGGAGGAATGACCATGGGGAGATAACATCCTCGTAAACTGATAGACCACATTTATTTCCATGAATAACGTGTCTTATCATGCAATTTGTTTCCCTTGCAAGATCTGACCAATTATAAAATCTATGTATCATGGCAGAGCTGATGGTAAATTGGCTTTTAGACAATCGTTTTATCTTGTGCATTAAATTTCACTAACCGTCTACATTCAGAAAAGTATTTCCTAGGGTATTAAGACAGAGATGATATTTTCACTTGTTAGAAATACGGATGATAAAATAATATTTTCAACTGGTTGACATGTAAGTTATTTGTAGTTGTTTGGAAAATAATATACAGAAATGGGATCAAATACCCATCATACATTATGTTTTGAAGCTGGCCACCCAGGACTGAAAGTGATTTGATATTGGGCTTTCAGTTAAAATGTAAAAAGTCTCACTGATATCTAGCCTATCCCTAAAATGTGACCTCCACCTTACCTTTAAAGGACAACTTCATCTCTGAGGAATGCAGGTAGCCTGGGCTTAAACTCACCTATAGCCCCGATCCAGCTATCTTACCACTGACATGGACCCAGACGACTCTTCTTTATCCATTTATATAGGTAGTTGTACTCATGGTAGCCTTCAGCTTTAGCTGAAATTACGACTCCGCTTTAAAAGTGAATAAGCCACTGCGCGAGTGTGCTCAATAAAAAAGCACTAGCCAGGTCCATGTTGTCGATAAGATCACTGGATCAGCACTGAAGATACCTATAAGTCTGGCTTCTCACACATAGGGAGTGTGGGGCTTTAATAATAGACAGCTTCAATTTAGGACTTAACCATCTTAATACCTGACACTTTCGTTCCCTTCCTGCAAAGATCATTTTTAGGTTTTCAGTGTTGTCACACTTTGAATGACAATTACTCAGTCATGCAACGCTGTACCCAAATAAAAGTTTTATTTTTTGGTACAGATAGAGCTTTCTTTTGGTGGTATTTAATTATCACTGAGGGGTTTTTTTGCTATATAAATGAAAAAATAGCATACATTTTGAAAAAAAACTAAAACTTTTTTCTTAATTTCTGTTATAACATTTTGCAAATAAATAATATATCTTCATAAATTTAAGCCAGAATTTATTCTGCTACACTTCTTTGGTAAAAATAACCCAAAACAGTGTATATTATTTAGTCTGTGTGAAAGTTTTGGAGCCTACATTTCTTGAGGCCCTAAAATACCAGTACAATACAAATACCCCCCAAAATGACCCCTTTTTGGAAAGTAGACAGTCCATGGTGTTCAGTAAGAGGCATGGTGGGTTTTCTGAAGTTGTATTTTTTTTGTCACAATTTTTTGAAAAATGAAGAAATTAAATACATTTTTTTTTTTTCCAAAGTGGTCATTTTAACCAGTTATGTCTCACATACCGCATAGGCTTATTTAGAAACACACACCAAAACACATTCTGGTATACCTACCAAGTATGGGGATACCACAAATGTAAGACTTTTTCACAGCCTATATGCATAGAAGGGCCCAAAATCAAAGGAGTGCCTTTAGGCTTTCAAGGAGCATAAATTACACATAAATTACGCATCAATTTTCCTGACTACCTATCACATTTTTGGAGGCCCTGAAGCACCACAAAATTACATTTTGGAAAGCAAACACTTCAAGGTATTTTCTAAGAGGCATAATAAGTCTTTTGAAAAATATCATTTTTTTGCAACAAGTTTGTGGAAAATGCAGGAAATAGAATGAAAAGCATTTCTTTTACACAAAGATGTCTGTTAATCAGATTTTCTATCACACATCACAGGCATACTTAGAATTACATCCTAAAACACATTCTGCTAATGGAGATACCACATGTGTGAGACTTTTTCACAGCCTATCCACACAGAGGGGTCCAAAATTCAAAGAGCACCTTCAGGCTTTCCAGGGCCATAATTTATGCACCTAATTTACTGACTACCTTTTTGGAGGCCCTGGTGCACCGGGACAGTGGAAATACCCATAAAATGACCACATTTCGAAAAGCAAATACCACAAGGTATTTAATAAGAGGCATAGCGAGTCTTTTGAAGACTTAATTTGTTTACCAAAGGTTTTTGGAAATTGTAGATTTAAAGTTACAATTATGTTTTTACACACGTCAATTGAATAAGATATTTCTCACACCCAGCATGGGCATACTTAGAATGTGTGTGAGCCTTTTTGTTTCAGCCTAGCCTCATGTATGGGCCCAGAATCCAAGAAACACAAATCTAATGTAAACTACATATCTAGTTTCCAGACTACCTAGCACATTGTTTGGAGGCCCTGGAGCATCAGGACAGTGGAACGCTCACAAAATTACCACAGTTTAGAAAGTAAACACTCCAATGTACACAAAGTTGTCATTTAATACCAATATATTAATATATTAAACCACAGCATGGTTATACTCAGAATTAAACTCCAAAATACATTCTGTTACTCCTTCTGAGCATGGTTGGTGATACCACATGTGTGAGACTTTTTCAGTGCTTGGACTGATTACAGTTCAGTTCCACTGTGTCCGGTGGACACAGCAGGCATAGATTGTGTTGCTGTATGGCCCAGGGGGCGAGCTCAAGTTGCGCGATTGGGAGGCTGTCATATGATGTCCACCCAGGATAGGGAATTTTACAATAGGCATTTTACTATAGGTTGGGCAGGAAGTTGTTAAACATGTCAGGACACACACAGCGCTCAGGAACTAAATGTAATTAGCAATATCCATGGAAGATCATAGTTTACACTAGATGTATGTTGAGAATGATGAAAGGAGGAACTGCCATTGAAGTACAAAAATAACACATTTATTCTGACATGGGGATAGTCTTAAAAACATAAACCAGCACATGCAATCCAATTGCCAACTCACTGATTGTGACCATAGATCACCACTCCTCCTTGTACAGTCCACGTGAAGAAAGACCAACTCCTCGGTGTACGGGCTGGTGTAGGGGTGGCTATAAGAAGAGATGACAGTGTCTGCAGTGTTTGCAGATGCCGAGCCAACAGACCGGGTGAGCGCGCCAAAGATGACACAGGCTACAATTTGGCAGGAAGACAGGAGAGAGTCGCGGAGGACTGGAGTGGACCACAAGCCCTGGGGTTGCCATGACAACGTGTTTTGTGTGCATGCGCTTTATCAAGTCTCCGCTACTACTCCTAGTGCTTCCACAGCTGCCTGGGGCTTTTTATGACATTTTCATCCATCACATTTTCACCCATGTGATTATATGGATTTATGGTCTCAGCGCTTGGTGTTTTAAGCTTTTGAGTTGTTAAACATACAGTCAGTAAAATGAGGCATTTGCTGTACAATATCGCTCTTTACTCAATGGACTTTAAATGCCAAGTCTGAAAGATTGTACTAAGCCATTTAGACTGCGCCTCTCCATAGAAGTCTATTTTAGGCCCCCTGGGACAGCATTTAGAGTAGTAACACATAATCATAAAAATGTTATAAACAAAACATGTTGCGCTGTCCCTTTAAGTCATAAATCTTACCACGGTGCAATCCAAGTAAAACCTGCATTATATATAGCCACATAATTTGCTCATTGACCAACAAACAGTTCACTCATGAACACCGGTCTTTCTGATAAAAGTGGTCAGAGTGGCGCATTCGCTGCTGGATCACTTTTAGAAGCTTAGGGAGGGGTCGCCCACCTTCTGCCGCTTTCCAGTTGTTCCCAGGCTTACCTGGGCGATCGGTAGCACCGGGAATCGATATGGTGCTGGTGGTGGCTGCGCACAGAGATAAGCACAGGAAAGATGGCCGCCACTCATCTCAATGGCCTAGGAGGAGTAACCTCATGATGACACTTTCCGTCCCAATCCAATGTAAACAGGGACATTTTCATTTTTTTAAAGCAAAAGAAAAAAATTCTTTTGCTTTCAAGGTTGGAGGAGAGATCTGGGGTCTTGTAGACCCCAGATCTCTCCCTAAAGAGGACCTGTCATGCTGTATTTTTAGCAATAATTAATAGCAATAAAAGGAATAAAACATTTTTTTTTTTAAAGGGACAGTGCAAAAATGAAAAAATGTAATAAGATAAATGAAGATTTTTTTTAAAGCGCCCCCACCCCCTGCATGCTGGTAAATGCATACGTAGATCACGCCCACATATGTAAATGGTATTTGCACCACTCATGTAAGGTATCACCACGAACGTCAGAGCAGGAGAAATAATTCTAGCACTAGACCTCCTCTGTGACTCTAAACTGGTAACCTGTAGAAATTTTTAAAACGTCAGAGATTTTTAAGTACGGTAGTTTGACGCCATTTCATGAGCGTGCGCAATTTTAAAGCATGACATGTTAGTTATCTATTTACTTGGTGTAACATCATCTTTCATATTTTTACAAAAAAATTGGGGTATATATTGTTTTTTTAAATCATTAAAGTATATTTTTTTCCAAACAAATTGCGATTGAAAAAACTGTGTGACAAACAAAATTGCAACGATCGCCATTTTATTCTCTAGGGTTTCTGCTAAAAAAAATATATAATATTTGTGGGTTCTAAGTAATTTCCTAGCAAAAAATACTGATTTTTACTTGTAAACGATAAGTCTCAGAAAAAGGCCTGGTCAGCAAATGGTTAGAGAAGGTCCTTGGTGCACCAGCATGGATGACCCGGCTATTGCAATGCGTTCCATAATTGCAAACCTCCCAACTTTTTGAGATAGGAATGAGGGAGACCTATTAGCAAAAGTATTCAGGTATGAGACACACCCCTACACACCCCCTTAAAGCAGAATTATACAAAAAAAAAAAAGATTAAGTAAACCCACAAGTGCTTTTTTTACCATTGCTATTCCTTTATACTGGCTTTTGAAATTGACAAATGCAGCAATTTAGAAATTGGATGAAAGGTTTAGCACTGGGAAACACTTTTTGAAAGATAAATAGTGCATTTTATATTCAAGTATATAGATCAGACCAAAATGAGGGACAAATGAGGAGGAAAGAGGGACAGAGGGACTTTGTTCCAAATCAGGTACAGTCCCTCGTGTTCATGGACAGTTCGGAGCTATGCAATTTTGGTGCTGGGCAACCTTAGAGACCAGGCCTGTGATCATGAGTAATGATAGTTATAATGACTCTTGTGCTTGCCTGAGAGCAGAAGACTGTTAAACTAGAAGTAAACCCTCCTATCGTGTTCAGTCAAGGAAGCTGCCATCTTGGCCTTTATTGCACCGCTTGCCACCCACCGGCCGTCAAATGACGGCCAGGCGGTGTGGCTCTCGTTCTGGGCGGGCATCATATGATGTCCGTCCATTTTAACAGGGAATGCATGCGATCGTGTGCGCGCATCCCTGTTCCTTTGGTGGCGGCATGTCACGGAGACACCGCTTGCCACCGAGGGGGGTGAACAGCCATTGGGCATGGCTGTTTACCATGTGATCGGCCGTGATGAAGTCACGGCCGATCACAGGTGCTACCGCCCCACTTTGCATGGTGCATGCACATGATCGGGTGCACTTCAGTGGCAGCGTGTTCCCGGGAACACTGCTTGTCACCAGCGCTGGTAAACAGCCATTGGCCGGCGGCTGTTTATCACGTGATCGGCTGTGATCCATTCACAGCTGATCACTAAATGTCAACAAACCACGGTAACGCGATGTTACTGAGTTCTCCTTCTCACACACCGATCGTGTGTGAGAAGGAGATTGCGGTAACATCTCATTACCACTTACAGTGTACACCAATCACACTGATTGCCCCACCCAATAAAAAGGACCTGTCACCACCCATCAATGTACCTGTCACAGTTCATCTGAATACCTGTCAGTCCATATGGGTACCTGCCCTTCAGAGTACCTGAATACCAGTCACCAGCCCATCAGAGTACCCGAGTACCTGTCACAGTCCACCTGAGTACCCGAGTACCTGTCACAGTCCATCAGAGTACCCGAGTACCTGTCACAGTTCATCTGAGTACCTGAGTACCTGTCACAGTCCATCAGAGTACCTGAGTACCTGTCACAGTTCGTCTGAGTACTCGAGTACCTGAGTACCTGTCACAGTCCATATGAGTACCTGTCACAGTCCATATGAGTACCTGAGTACGTGAGTACCTGTCACAGTCCATATGAGTACCTGTCACAGTTCATATGAGTACCTGTCACCACCCTTCAGAGTACCCGAATACCAGTCACCAGCCCATCAGAGTACCCGAGTACCTATCTGTAGCCCATCAGAGTACCCGAGTACCTGTCACTAGGCCATCAGAGTACCCAAGTACCTGTCACCAGGCCATCTGAGTACCCGAGTACCTGTCACCAGCCCATCAGAAGTACCCGAGTACCTGTCACCAGCCCATCAGAGTAAATGAGTACCTGTCATCAGCCCATCAGAGTAGCCGAGTACCTGTCTGCAGCTCATCAAGTTACCCGAGTACCTGTCTCCAGCCCATCAGAGTACCCGAGTACCTATCTGCAGCCCATCAGAGTACCCGAGTACCTATTTGCAGCCCATGCCTCATAGAATATACGTTGGGGTGTTTGCTTTCCAAAATGGGGTCATTTTGTGTGTAATTCCACTGGGCTGGTGCTCAAGGACCTTCAAAAGTGTGATAGAAATGAAATGAGATGTGTAATTTATGCTCCTAGAACTCCTGAAGGTACTACTTCAATGTTGGGCCTCTGTATGTGGCCAGGCTGTGTAAAAGTCTCACACATGTTGTATCGCCATACTCAGGAAGAGCAGAAGAATGTATTTTGGGGTGTAATTTTTGCTATATACATGCTATGTGTTAGAAATATCTTATAAATTGACAACTTTGTGTAAAAAAAAAATGCGTTTTCATTTTTTCCCCACATTTTCCAAAAACTTCTGGAAAAAAATTAACTGTTCAAAAGACTGATTATGCCTCATAGATTATACGTTGGGGTGTTTGCTTTTCAAAATGTGGTCATTTTGTGGGCAATTCCATTGTCCCGGTGCTCCAGGGCCTTCAAAATTGTAATAGGTGGTTGAGAAATGAGATGTGTCATTTATGCTCGTAGAACGCCTGAAGGTACTACTTCAATGTTGGTCCTCTGTATGTGGCCAGGCAGTGTAAAAGTCTCACACATGTGGTATCGCCATACTCGGGAAGAGTAGCAGAATGTATTTTGGGGTGTAATTTGTTGTATGCATATGCTGTGTGTGAGAAATAACCTGATAATATGACAATTTTGTAAAAAAAAATCTTCATTTTACAAAGAATTGTGGGAAAAAAATTACAACTTAAAAAAACTCACCATGCTACTTAATTAATACCTTGGAATGTCTACTTTCTAAAAAGGGGTCATTTGGGGAGTATTTGTATTTTCCTGACTTGTTAGTGTCTCAAGAAATGAGATTCACCTGATGTACTGAAGGCCTGATCAGATGTGAACAATTTTCAGTGATTGGCATCATAGTTTGTAGACTCTATAACTTTCACAAAGACCAAATACACTCATTTGGGTTATTTTACCAAAGATATGTAGCAGTATAAATTTTGTCCAAAACTTATGAAGAAAAATTACTAATTAGCAAAATTTTATGACAGAATCAAAGAAAAAGGCATTTTTTTCACAAAATTTACTGTCTTTTTTTATTAGCACAAAAAATTAAAAAAACACTAGTGATTAAATACCACCAAAAGAAAGCTCTATTTGTGTGAAGAAAAGGATTCAAATTTCCTATGGGTACAGTGTTGCATGATTGAGTAATTGTCATTCAAACTATGAGAGCGCTGAAAGCTGAAAATTGGTCTAGGCAGGAAGGGGGTGTAAGTGCACTGTATTGAAGTGGTTAATCTACAACTGCCATGATGCTGCACATGTGATCAGTTATGACACCAGCCATTGGATGGTTTGACAGTTTGGTTGAGAGCACAACCAATGGTTGTTACATTTCTGCCACGTGCCGGAAATGTAACTGTTTTTTGAAACTGGAAAATGGATGGGTTTACTTCCTCTTTAGGAACCTTATGTTTTACAGTGAAGAGCTGATAGGCCAGCAACCTGGCTTTGGTAAACTAATTTTTTCCCCAATGGAAGAAGAAATGTCACAACAACCTCCGGCAGCTAGGGGGAGCCTACATTCAGCACAGATGAAGAACACAGGAAGTAAGCCACTCACAACATTTCTGGTCGGATCAATAGGCACTTTATGAAGAAATTTGACATAACACTTTCAATGGTACATTTAACAGACCAAATAGAAGCAAACAAGAGAAAGGCTTTGTTAGGGTTAATTGATTAGTAATGAATCTGTGCAGTCCAGTGATTAACTTTACCCGCACCAAGCTCTAGAAGCCCAAAACAACTGTTCCAAATTGTCCATAATCTTCCATGCTTAGAAAGTCTGAAATTAAAAAAAAAAAATCTTTTTTGATGTTTAATGGGCATCTCTGGAAAATCTGCTTTTTTTTTAGCATCTTCACTTTAAATTTCCAACTTTATAGAAGAAAATTGCATAGACTCAGGGGCTCTTGACACTGCTTTGTACTTGGACGTTGGGGATAATATTTTAAAATAGCTGTGCCCAGAATAAATTAAGAATTGCATTGTGACACTAATCTGGACACAGCCAGACTAGGTGGAAACCTGTTATTTTACCTAATTAGATAACGGCTACATGCTCAAGTGCTCTTTTCTTGGTATCAGTTTCCCTTTAAGAAGCAATTCTAGACAAAAACATCAAGATGGTGCTGCAATAGCCTTGGAGAAAAGGGGCAGCTGTCTCACATGCGGTTAAAGGTACACTCCAATCCAAATTCTAAATTAAGCTATATTATGTTAAATTTTTGTTTTTGGGTATTAAACTCAAAACCCAAAAATGTAATATATTGCAGCTTTCTAATCATTAGATTTAGTGGCTGCTTTCGTTTTATTTTTTTTTTTAGGTTTTTTCCCCCTCTGTTGTCATCTGGTGATCTGGCCAGTAACAACCTCCTGTATTACCCTAGGTTCACACCTATGCGTTTTTTAGTGCGTTTGGTAGTTTGCAGAAACGCACTACAGTCCATTTAATATAAAGAAATAAAGGAATGTGGCGCTTACATTCCTTTATTTTTTCATATATTTTTAGTGTTTGGACACCATTGATGTTGGCAGCTACTTGTTAGGTTTACTTATCCTTTGGTTTGCGCATTAGTACCCCCATATTTAAATAGTCCATTTAAAGTGGATGTAAACCTGATTTTTTTTTTTTTTTTTTTTTTAATGGTCATAATGTAGAGTATAAGATTTCCTATCATTTGAGCCCAGTCTTGCCAAAAAGAGTTAATCCAGCTCTGAGCAATCCTCTTTTATTGTACAGTGAGATAAATCTTGACAAACAGAGAAAAACTTTGTCAAATCCTCCCCCTTGCTGTGAGTGACAGGTGATTTACATCTCGTGCACTAGCCTAAGACATGCATTATTTTTTAATTCCCACCCCCACTCCTTTCTTCAGCAGCTCTGCAAGGATTGGCTGTTCCACACCTCAACATGATCTGGCATGCTGAAGTCATGTGGTTACTTTCCTGTCTTTTCACTGGATGTTAGAGATCATAGCAGAAGTTCAGTGTAAGAAATACACAGGAGAAAATGCATATTGACAAGGGGAGTGTAGAGGTGGGCGGGGAGTCTACTGACATCACGACTCCACCCACCGAGCTCCAGACAACAGACCCACCCACAGAATCTGCAGTTTTTCGGGTCTAATAACAGACAGAGGGGAGACATTTGACATGTAAAGATACATGCAGGAGGCATGTGTATCCTTATAGATAACCCCTATGGCAGTAGTTTAGAAAGGATGACATTGGGTTTACATCCACTTTAATATGGTTTCCTATGATACACATTCACATCAATGCGTTTTGCGGCCCCTAAAGTCTCCCCATATTGGATGAATGAGCACTGGCGGAACAGCAGACAGCAACATTGTCAGTCTGGGGGAGGGGCAGAGCAAAGTTTTAGATGTACTAGCGGATTTAAATACACTAAGTAATTGAAGCCAAACTCCTGTTAATAATTTACTATCAGTTACAGCAAACAGTTGTGTTCCTTTTAGGATAAAGGTTTTCAATGGATAAAGAAAAGCTGATCATTGTAATCACCCCTGTCAGTGGTAAATGGTTTGTCCCATCCCTCTAAACTGAGCCTTCTTGAAGCGAGCTTGTTCTGTAGCAAAACAACAGACTTACTGGTTAGATCACCCGATAAAAAAAGAAGAAAGAAAGCCTAAAAAAAGGAAACGAATGCAGCCATCGCATCTAAGAATGGGTAAGCTGGAATAGAATAGAAGTTTGCTTTTGGATTTAATACCGCTTTAAGAGAACACAACCGGCCTGCTTAGAATTTTTGCTTTTCGTCCTGGAATGACTTTCGCACACAAGGCCAACACAATACTAAAAACTGCTGTGCTGCTACTACACCAAATGCAAAGCCATGTGAAGGGACAGATCACTCGCTTCCATCTTCTATTACTGAAGACGGTTTACTGTCCCTAAAGCCGATGACACACTTTACAAAATCATTTTACAGTCTCTGTACAATCTTCCTTAGATTTACCAACAACTATGTTCTGTAGGGGCCTGCCTAAATAATCCATTTATTTTTGTATTCAATAAGGTAGGCCTCCATTCTACAAAGTTATTGGTAGATCTAAAGGAGATTATACAGTAAGATTGTAATGTTGTTGCTTTAGGCAAAGAGAGAACTTATATAGCACAGTATCATGAAACAAAAGGCCACATCTACACCCCAAAACACATTTTAGCCTGCTTTAAACAAAATGTCAGCTAAATAGTCGAAACACACATGTGAGTGCTGTTTTACCTGCCAAAGGATCTGCCTGGAATATAGATTTGCAATGGTATTAATCCGAAAAGCAAACATGTATTATATTGCAGTTTACCAATTGTTAGATGTGAAGATGTCTGCATTCATTTTCTTTTTCAGGCTTTTCTTCCTTTATTTTCACCTGGTGATCCAGCCAGCAAGTCTGTTCTTTTTCAACAAGTCTTGCAGATGTAGCAGTTAGAGGGTGGAAACAAGCCATTTACCACTGCCAGGGGTGCTTAAAATGCTCAGCTTTTATTTATTTATGTAAAACCAAAAGGAAAATAACTGTTGTAGCTGTAACTGTTTATAAAGTGTTAGCTTGAGTTTAGGTTCAGTTGCAAGTGTATCAAAAGCCTCGTACACGCGATCGGATTTTCCAACGGGAATTGTGTGATGACAGACTGTTGGCGGAAAATCCAATCGTTTGTACGCTCCATCGGACAATTGTTGTCGGATTTTTCACGGACAAATGTTAGATGGCAGGTTTTAAAATTTTCCGCGGACAAATTTCTGTTGTCGGATTTTCCAAGCTGTGTACACAAGTCCGTCGGACAAAAGTCCAAAGTACAAACACACATGCTCGGAAGCAAGGAGGAGCCAGAAGCGGTCGGTCTTGTAAACTAGCGCTCGTAATGGAGAATTAACATTCGTGACGTGGCAAATTATGAAATCTTGAAAAGCAGCGCACAATTTTCTTCTTCTTTAATGGGATAATAATGAAGCTGCTTTGCTGGTGATACTGATGGAGTTATGGCAAACGTATTTTAAAAGGCTTTTATTTTCTAGTGATATCAAGAATAATATTATTATGCTTTTTTTTTTTTTGGGCAAGTTACCACAACACCATTATCCTGTAATTTTTAAAATCAAAGATACAACTATGTTGGTGTCCCTTGTCACTTTTATATTGTATTTATTAAAATGTAACTGCCTACTCCCAAACTGTCATTTGAAGTAAAACACATAGCCAAGTATTATTCTACACATTTTTTTATTGTACATTAAAAAAAGAAAACAAATAAAATTAGACACGCTATCTGCCAATAGAACTTAACCATAAAGTGAATTCTATGCATCCAAAAATATAGAAAATATAACAAATCAAATCATTATTCAACCAAAAAATAAAATAAAAGCCTCATGCATGTGTCCTGCTTCTTAATATAGGGGGTCAACAATGCCAAGAGTTGGTGAAAGCAGGGGTCCGTCATCCGGAGATAATTTCCGAAAATCATCCAGGTTATTCTCCTGGAGCTCCCGCAGCAAAGGCATATGACATAATTGGTCACGATTAATAAAGCAATCAATTTTTGGTCCAAGAAATCCTCCTCCTCCTGTTCCTGGACTGGACTTGGGTCAAAGCAATAACTCCAAGGCCAATGATAAATAACACTTTATCTCCTACGATTCCGCGACATGGCTGGTTGAAGAATGGCCGTTCAGAAACGAACTGAAAAACGCAAAATGAAAAGCGCTCACCAAACTTCTACTAACACAAAATTAGCAGAAGGAGCCCAAAGGGTGGTGCTAAAGAGCTGAAAAACCACGTAGTACGTCACCACGTTTGTGTTTGTTGGCCGAAATTCCTTGCCGTCTATATGCAAAACAAAGTCCAGGCACATGCCTTCGGACAAAAGTCTGAAGTTTTGTCTGCGGAAAATCCCATCGTGTATACAAGGCTTAAGGCTCGGTTCACACTGGGGCGGCTTCAAAGTCGCTCGACTCTGTAGCTGCCCCGCCCAGCCCGACTTCAAAATGGCTTGCAAATGACTTCTTTAATAGAAGTCAATGCAAGTCGCTCCAAAGTCGCCCCCAAGTAGTGCAGGAACCTTTTTCTAAGTCGGAGAGTTCCATTGCACTGCTTGGAGCACGATTTGTCAGGCGACTAAGTACCCTGACAGGTCACCCCCAGTCTGAACCGGGGCTAAATCTGCTAATGCACTCCCATCCCCCCAGACTGACAATGCTGCTGTCCAAATGTGTCTCAGTTACTCCTTCATCCAGAGTGGGGGCACTCTACTACAGGAGGTGTATAAATGGTCAGATCACCAGGTGAAAACAAAAGTAAAAAAAAATACAAAAAAATAGAAAATTAATACAGCCACCACATCTAATGATTGATAAGTTGCAATATATCCATTTTTGGCTTTGGGTTCAATAGCGCTTTAGGTTGATTAGGGAAGACTTAAACATTCCGTCAGGTTTTTGTCTCTGTCTGTGACCTCATTGGGAGAATTTTCCCTCACTTCCAATCCCTTTGATTCCATAGAACAAAGAGGGGCGTGCTGTTGTCACTGGGATAGGAAGTCACAGATAGTCACAAATAAAGGCATTTGCATCAATTTACAAAGTTAAAATACCAGGAAATATATATTTATTATTTTTTTTAAGTTACAGTTGTTTTCAGTCTAATGAAAATGTAAAATTTTAAATTACAGTCAGATGGTTAAAATTAAGATACTTTTTATGAAGTTTTATGATTGGAGCCTTGGGGTCAGAAGTTCTACCCTCTACTAAAAATGTGTTTTTGTTTTTGTTCATGGCACCATGGGTGAGGATTGTCCATTCCTGACGTTAAAACCTGATTAACTACATATAAGACTACACATTAAAGGGTTTGTTATCCCAACATTTCATTTTCCTGATATGTGCCTGCTGTACCATGTAATAGTATGAGAAAATATCCTGTTCTCTTTGTATTGCTTCCTTTGTGTGAAATCCCTGGTGTTCCTGCCAGTACCTCCGCTTTCCTATTAAATACTGACCAAACAGAGCACAGGGTATTCAGTTCTCTAGCTGTGCTGGGAACTCAGCTTGCTCTCCTCCAATGATCAGACTCATTCTGACACGCCCCCCCCTCAAAGCCATTCACTGGAAAGTTCAGTGTGCTGCTGTTTCTCCTCCCCCCAGCTCTTCTGCAGCTGGGAACAGAGGGAATGTGATCACTTATAAAAAAGAGGAAAAAAGGTATTTATATATACTGTATATATATTTTTTATATCTATAGACATTTTGGCTTTCTTTTAAACTGAATGGGTTTACAATCACTTTAAGCTCTGGGTGAAGTTGCATTGAAAATATGTCCTTTTTTATGTACAGACCAGCTTGGTATATTACGCTCAAAAAGAAATGTGTGCGACATATGCTAATGGTTACAACCTATTGATTGCCAACCTTTTATGTTTTGTGAGCCTTTTGTTTTTAAGCCTGGGTATGCCCAGTAGTAGACATGTGCATTCGTTTTCGTCTGAATGCATTTTCGTCCGAATTTCTGGTATTTTCGTTATCGTTTTAACAAACGATAACAAACGTGCAGAATCGGAAAAAAACGAAAGATCGGACATAAACATATGCTTTATTTTCATTTTCGTTGCAACAACAGTTCGATATAGATAGGAGATTCGACATGATGCTGACAATAGCGATCTGTGTCCATCGAACCTGTGGTCAAATGTGCCTAACCTTAGCTCTATTAGTCCAAGATTATTCTACATAGAGAGAAAAGATTCGACATAGAGAGAAAAGATTCAACATTATAGAGACAATAGCAAAAAAGGTTGAATGTGCCTAACCTAACTCTATTAATCCAGGATTATTCGACATAGAGGGAAAAGATTCGACATGAAGATTCGACAAAGCAGTCGCCGCAAGCGGACATTTATGGTCAAATGCTCCGCCCATAGGCTATAGAAGAATTCTAATGTTGGTTGAGTAGTAATAATAATTAATACATATAATTATTACTAGTGTAATACAACATTAGAATTCTATTATAACTTGTAGGCGGAACATTCGACCAGAAATATACGATTGCGGCGTCGTACAGTTTAGCTGCTCCATCAAATCTTCTTAGAACATTCGACAGACACCATAAGCCTTCAATGACAGATTCAACCTTAATTATTTTGCATTTTCGGACGAATGCATTTTTTAACGAAACAAAATAAATAAAAACAAATTTCAGGAGTAACTAAATAAATGTATTTTTCGGACGAAAACGAAATTCCGAAACAAAATATTTGAGTGTGCACATGTCTACCCAGTAGGCTTTGTTTTGTATATCTTAATTTTTAAATTCAATAAAAAGAATTAAAAAAACAAAAAAAACGTGTTACAACTTAAATAATTGAACAAATTTAAACTGACAAAGCTATTATTAATTGGTCGTTTTGCGTTACGTCACTTGCAGTGTATCATGGAGTATAAGACATTTCACAGCACTTCACAAAGTACATGGAATTTCACATCAGTTCCTGCTGCTTAGGAGCTTACACTCAAATGTCACTACCAAATTTACATGGACACAGCATCAGGGCAAATTTTAGGATTAACATGAATTAATTTATTACAATATTCTGGTATCAGTTAGGTAGCACTTTCATCATGGCAACAAAATTCTGGTGAATTGGAGTGGTTAAAAAATAGAATGTGCCTGAGACAACATAAATATAATGTAAAGAAAACAGAAACAGTTATTACAGACCTTTTGACTTACAGAAATGTACTTAAAAAAATGTAATGTTTATTGGTGTTTCTAAAACTTGATTACAACATGAGAAATACATGAGCCCCCATTTTCCCACAAACTATTATTTACTGCTGTTGATCTTTGATAAATAGAACTGCTCCATGTTACAAATGTATCCAAATTTAACAACTATTACTAATATGGTTTCCAAAATAACCACAAAAAAAAATTTCTGGAATAGGATTAACCACTTTAGCCCTGGGAGATTTTACCCCCTTCCTGACCAGAGCACTTTTTGCGATTCGGCACTGCGTCGCTTTAACTGACAATTGCGCGGTCGTGCGACGTTGTACCCAAACAAAATTGACGTCCTTTTTTTTTTCCACAAATAGAGCTTTCTTTTGGTGGTATTTGATCACCTCTGCGGTTTTTATTTTTTGCACTTTAAACAAAAGAAGAGCGACAGTTTTGAAAAAAAAACGCAATATTTTTTACTTTTTGCTATAATAAATAGCCCCCAAAAATATATAAAAAAAACGAATTTTTTCCTCAGTTTAGGCCGATATGTATTCTTCTACATATTTTTGGTAAAAAAAATCGCAGTAAGCGTACATTGATTGGTTTGCGCAAAAGTTATAACGTCTACAAAACAGGGTATAGTTTATGGCATTTTTATTATTATTTTTTTTTTATTAGTAATGGCGGCGATCTGCGATTTTTATTGAGACTGCAACATTATGGCGGACACATCGGACACTTTTGACATTATTTTGGGACCAATGTCATTTATACAGCGATCGGTGCTATAAAAATGCACTGATTACTATGTAAATGACACTGGCAGGAAAGGGGTTAACCACTAGGGGGCGATGAAGGGGTTAAGTGTGTCCTAGGGAGTGATTCTAAATGTGGGGGGAGGGGCTATCTAGGACATGACAGCGATCACTGCTCCCGATCACAGGGAGCAGTAGATCTCTGTCATGACACAAGGAAGAACAGGGAAATGTCTTGTTTACATAGACACTTCCCCGTTCTACCTCTCCACACCGCAATCGCGGGCCACCGGAGAACATCGAGTTCCCGGGACCCACAGGCAGGCGGTGCACACGCCTGAAAGGCGCCAAATTTAAAGGGATGTACCTGTATGCCCATTTGCCTGCCTGTGCCATTCTGCCGACGTACATCTGTGTGCAGCGTTCGGCAAGTGGTTAAATATTTTTTCAGCTTTTAACTATAACTGTCCTCTTTTACATATACAATGGAGTGCACCCCCTTAAAGTCCAAACAAATAAGCATCCTCATTTTTAAAACAGCATCCAGTAGCATATGTTCTTTAGATGTTTATCATTTCAAAGTTTTATTTTCGAAGTAAGGATGATATGACATTTTGTCAAAGTGGAAACTCAAATTTATTCATTGAGCTGCTCAGGCAAAATTTGATTAAAAAGAAAAAAGGATTTACTTTTAAAGTTTTTTTAAAGAGTATGTGTGGTTTTTTTGTGTATTTAGGGTAGCTGAACTTTTTTATTTAGTGTTGTTTGAATAAGGGCTCTTTCACACGGGGGATCCGTATGTCCGTTTTTCATCCTTCCGTTTTCGGATGAAAAACGGACATACATGTATCCCTATGGAGCGTCGGATGTCAGCGGTGACATGTCCGCTGACATCCGACGCCGCTCCGATCCGAAAAGTGTAACGGAGGAAAAACCTACTTTTCCATCCGTTTTCGGATCGGATCGGGTGACGACGGACACTACGGTCCGTCATCATCCGATCCCCCATAGGGGAGAGCGGAGCTCTGACAGGTCCGTAGCTGCACAGCGTGCAGCGATGGACCTGTCATCTTTCTGCTCAGCGGGGATCGGCGGAGCGATCCCCGCTGAGCCAGCGGGTGTTCACGGGGCGGATCATCACTGATCCGCCCCGTGTGAAAGAGCCCTTAGTGTTTTTTGGGGGGTATTTGATTGTTATTTAGGTACTGTTGTATTATTTTCCTTTTTTCGGTCTGTTTTTTTCTTTCTGTGGAAAGAATAATTAGGCTAAGGAGAGGCCATTTATTGGCACAAGAAAATGTCTAGGATATTTTAAAGGAGCTTCTGTAACCCTCAGGAACTATTTAGAGCCCATTGCACAAAAATCTCCTTTATTTTGCCTTCCCAATGCCTCCAAAGGATTTCACAGAAATTGCAAAATTTTGCCAAACATCTCACAATTTTTCAGGAATTTTGGGAAGAGGACAACTCTAATATTTGCTCATTGCTATTTATGCATTTACCCTGTAAATATGCACATGTCCTCCACGTGTTAGGAAGGCTGTCCACAAGGTTTAGGAGGGTGTCTATATGGGTAAGTTTGACCATTCTTCTAGAAGCACATTTGTGAGGTCGGGCACTGATCTTGGATGAGAAAGCCTTGCTCATAGTCTCTGCTCGAATTCATCTCAAAGGTGTTCTATCGGGTTTAGGTCAGGACTCTGAGCAGGCCAGTCAAGTTCCTCCACCCCAAACTTGCTCATCCATGTCTTTATGGACCTTGCTTTGTCATGTTAGAACAGGTAGGGGCCATCCCCAAACTGTTCCTACAAAGTTGGGAGCATGAAATTGTCCAAAATGTCTTGGTATGTTGACGCCTTAAGAGTTCCCTTCAATGGAACTAAAGGTCCAAGCCCAACCCCATGGGGGGATTCCGAATTTCAGTTGACTCCCTCAATATCCTCCGAGGGGCCCATATCTGATGACATTGTTTGCATGTACCCAAGAGGGACTCCATCCTTTCCATATAATCCATCTCTGAGATCCATTCGATCACAGAGGGGGACTGTGCAGACCTTAAATGGTACAGTATAACCGATCTCGTTGCTCTCAACCAATGTCTAGACCTTTTTTTGATATATTTAAAGGAAAAAAATAGCATATACAATTACTAGACAAGTCATATTGTAATCAAATGTTATTAAAAATTTACCTTTCCTTTTCAATCTGGAGGCGTTCTGTACACAGATAGTGCATGGAATGGCCCCCAGAAATGTAATTTCCTGCTTGTCCGATTGGCTCACTGATTTTACCAGAAGTCTGCACTTAGATACAAGTCAGATTTTGGACATCCCCTGCAACAAAAAATGAATTTTTGGTGAGATACTGCCCCCCCAAAAAAAATCACATCTAAAAAGCAATGCAGACTGAGCCAATTTCCTCATTAGGACCCTACAGGTGCAGCAGCGCATTGATAATTATAAAGTCTCTCCCATTCTCATCCACAGTTAGAACATGGACACAGACAGCTATTTCATCAGAATAACAAAATGTAGGAATCTGCAACAAAGTTTGTTGAAGTCCCTGGGATGTACATAGATCACCCACAGGGGAATGTTTTATTTTCCGCAAAAGTGGAGTTACAGTACTCTGTAGCAGCTGATAATGAAGTATGAGGTGTATTATTGAAGTATAAGAGGGGAAAATGATCTGTGTGCAGAATATTAAAGTGATTGTAAAGTCTTGTGCAGTTTTCTAGCTGGTCTAAAACTGCAGTTGTGCAGTTGGTTTTGCACAGAGCAGCTCGGATTCTCCTCTTCTCGGGTCCTTCGTTGCTGCTCCTGGGCCCTCCCTCCTGTCAAGTGCCCCCACAGCCAGCAGCTTGCTATGAGGGCACCCGAGCCAAGTCACAACTCCCTGTGTCCATTCAGACACAGAGCCCCGACCCAGTCCCACCCCTTCTCTCCCCCAATTGGCTAACTGAATTTGATTGATAGCCACGGGAGCCAATGGCGCCGCTGCTGTGTCTCAGCCAATCAGCAGGAGGAGAGTCCCGGATGGCTAAGACACTCGTGGACATCGCAGGACAGAGATGGGGCTCAGGTAAGTAATTCGGGGGTGCTGGGGAGGCTGTTACACACAAGATTTTTTATCTTAATTCATAGAATGTATTAAGATAAAAAACCTTCTGACTTTACAACTCCTTTAGGAGGAAGAGAGCAGTTTGTGAGAGTGTGAGGGCAGATATGTTTAAAAAATAATTATCTGTGAGGAGAATAGATGGAATAAGAAGACTATGAGGGTAAATACTGATCTGTGAGGGGTATAACTGGACATGTGGGGAGATATTGATCTGTTACAAGAATAATAAGAGCTTGAAGGCAAATAATATTCTGTGATGGGGAATTTCGTATGATTTAAGATGTTGATCTGGAATCACTGCCATATGCGTGTGGATAATGGATCTGTGAGGGGAAATAACAGATATTAGTGCAGATATAGATCTGCTAACCACTTCAGCCCCGGAAGGATTTGCCCCCTTAATGACCAGGCCATTTTTTGAGATACGGCACTGCGTCGCTTTAACTGGAAATTGCGCAGTCAAAATTGACGTCCTTTTTTTGCCACAAATAGAGCTTTCTTTTGGGGGTATTTGATAACCTCTGCAGTTTTTATAAACAGAAAAAGAGCAAAAATTTTGAAAAAAAAACCCCAATATTTTTTATTTTTTGCTATAATAAATATCCCCAAATTAAAAAAAAAAAAACAAACAAATGCCTTCATCAGTTTAGGCCAATATGTATTCTTCTACATATTTTTGGTAGCGCATTAAGTGTATATTGATTGGCTTGCGCAAAAGTTATTGGGTCTACAAACTATAGGATAAATTTAGGGACTTTTATTTTTTTAAAGCGGGATTACGGCCAGGAAAAAAAAAATTAAAGTCAGCAGCTACAAACACTGTAGCTGCTGACTTTAAATAAGTACACTTACCTGTCCTGGGTGCACTGATCATTGTAAAAATGACACTGGCAGGCAAGGGGTTAACACTAGGGGGCGATCAAGGGGTAAATGTGTTCCCTCAGTGTGTTCTAACTGTAGGGGGGATGGGCTCACTGGGACATGACAGAGATCACTGTTCCTGATCACTGGGGACAGTAGATCTCTGTCATGTCTCCTGTCAGAATGGGGAATCGCCTTGTTTACATAGGCAGTTCCCCATACTGCCTCTCTACTAAGTGATCGAGGGTCGCCAGTGGACATTGAGTCCACCCGACCCGCTCCTGCAGCATGCAGCAGGAGCGAGAGCGCGCCGCCGCAACTGTGCCTGTGTGAGCTGCTGTACAAGTACGGCGATTTGCGCAGGAATGCTGACCTGCCGCAGTATATCTGCGCGAGCTGGTCAGCTAGTGGTTAAGGGGAAGAATTGGGTATGAGGGCAAATAATAATCCGCAAAAGGGAATATATATGTATGAGAACAGAAAAGGATCTATGAGGGGGATAATCAGCTATGAATGCAAATATAGATCTGCGAGGGGAATATAGAATATCAGGGAACTAGAGAAAGTTCAGAGAAGGGCAAACTGATAAGAGGCACGGAGGAGCTCAGCTTCGAGGAAAGATTGGAGCAACTAAATTTATTCTCTCTTGAGAAGAGGAGATTAAGGGGGGATATGATCACCATGTATAAATATATAAGTGATTCATATAGTGAATTTGGTTTTGAGTTATTTACTTTAACCTCCCTAGCGGTAATCCCGAGTGTGGCTCGGGGGTTCATTTTCAGTACCAATAGCGGTAACCCAGAGCCGATTGCATCGCAGTATCCAGGTACAGTTACTTACCTTGTCCCCAGGATCCGGCGATGTCCTCCCGCTGTATCCTCCGTTGAATCCTCCGCCCAATGCATCAATGTTCCGGCGGCAAATTAAAAAAAGTACAAAAAACATAACACACACAATACATTGTAATCTGTAGATTACATAACTGTATCAAATCATTTAACCTCAGTTTTGTCCCTTGTGCTTTGTCCAGTGCCCTGCATGCACTTTTATATTATATATATTGTTCTTTCTGCCTGCAAACTTGAGAACGCCCATGGCATCCAAAAAGTGTACCTTTACGTCAAAAGCAGTTTTAGACCATCTAGAAAACAGCGATAATAAATTAGAATCACTTGCAGAATTGAGCGATAGTGATTTGTGGGGTAATCGGTCATCAAACCCTGAAAGTGACGATAGTGACGATTCTGCGACTAAACTCAGTGATGTGCGAACTTGGTGCTCTATTGACTGTGGTACGGATCATGCAGCACTGAGCTCAGTCGCAGAATTGTCGCTGTCTGTGTCTGATGGCGAATTTCCCCACAAATAACTAGTGATCAATTCTGCAAGTGATTTGAATTTACTATTGCTGTTTTCTAGCTGGTCTAAAACTTCTTTTGTCGTAAAGGGGCGCTTTCCATTGTCCCGATTGTGACGTCTGACTTTGTGCAGTACCATGTTTCAAAATTTTTTATATCCGGGATGTTTACTAAACCAATATGCAGTGTCTAGTATTACAGTGACTAGTAATATTGCACCCTCGTTTGGACAAATTTCAGTGTTTTTGATTTGATTACATTATTGAATGTATTAAAAAAAAATGTATTATTATTTTTTATAATTATTTATAGTTATTTATTATATTATAATTTATGATTTTGTGTTTCAAACTTTATCGTACCCGGGATGTCTACTAGACTCTTGTTTGGACAGATTTAAGTGAGTTATTCCTAAGAATTATAGGCCTACAATACAAAACGCCAAATTTCCATGCAAAACAATTGTACCGCTTTGACATTCAAAAATCAGACATAATCATACCGCCAGAGAGGTTAAGATCATCACAGAGGACACGGGGGCACTCTTTACATCTAGAGGAAAAGAGATTTCATCTCCAAATACGGAAAGGTTTCTTCACAGTAAGAGCTGTGAAAATGTAGAATAGACTCCCTCCAGAGGTGGTTCTGGCCAGCTCAGTAGATTGCTTTAAATAAAAGGCCTGGGATTATTCCCTAAATGCATAATATAACTGGATACTAACATTATAGGTAAAGTTGATCCAGGGAAAACCGATTGCCTCTGGGGGGTTTAGGAAGGATTTTTTTCCCCTGTTGCAGCACATTGGTTGATGATTTGTTGGGGGTTTTCACCTTCTTCTGGATCAACTGTGGGTATAGGATTAGGCATATAGGATTGTAAAAAAAAAAAAAAAAAAAAAGAAAGTGTTTTGTTTTGTTTTTCCCTTTTTATTGGTGGAACTAGATGGACTTGTGTCATTTTTCAACCACGCTAATTATGTAAATATATATATATGCAATATGAGGGCAAATAAAGATCTGTAAGGGGAATAAATGGGTATCATTGTTACCCAGTCATGGATTTCATGGGTAATGACCTGTGAGGGAAATAATGGGTTATGAGGATTGATTTTGATCTATGAGCGTAGTTATTGGGTATAAGGGCAGTTGATGATCTATGATGCTAATAATTGGGTATGAAGGCAGATAAGGTTCTGTGAAGGGAATTCTTTGGAGTATAAAGGTATCTCTAATATCAGTTTATCATGGGAGCAATTTGATGTATGAGGGCAGATAATACAGCTAAATTAACTAAATCTTGTTTAATAAAAGACCACCCGAAGGGCATTCATATTTATTTAAACTAGCTTCACATTACTGAATAAAATGTTAAATTATCAACTTTAAAGATAGGATTTGTCACATAACTTGTTCCTATGTTATTGTACAGATTCATGAACTATCCAATTGAGGATAGACTAAAGGAAATAGCTGCAAGTAATTTGCACTTGTACATCCAATTCGCATGAAGGCCCCTTGAACCGCCTTTAGGGAAAGGGAGCCTTGACTGATGGAAGCATGGCGTCACTGTGGGTGTGAATCTAAAAGGGAAGTTAAGTAGCTCCCTTAGAGCCCTTTCACACTGGGGCGGGGGGCGGCGTCGGCGGTAAAACGCCACTATTATTAGCGGCGTTTTACCGTCGGTATGCGGCCGCTAGCGGGGCGGTTTTACCCCCGCTAGCGGCCAAGAAAGGGTTAAATACCACCGCAAAGCGCCTCTGCAGAGGCGCTTTGCCGGCGGTATAGCCGCGCCGTCCCATTGATTTCAATGGGCAGGAGCGATAAAGGAGCGGTATACACACCGCTCCTTCACCGCTCCGAAGATGCTGCTGGCAGGACTTTTTTCACCGTCCTGCCAGCGCATCGCTCAAGTGTGAAAGCCCTCGGGGCTTTCACACTGGAATGCAAGCAGCGGCACTTTCGGGTCGGTTTGCAGGCGCTATTAGCGCAATAGCGCCTGCAAACCGCCCCAGTGTGAAAGGGGTCTTAGGATTGGCTACAAAGACCTGAGGTAACTGGGTGGAGCCTGAACTCTAGGAAAAGGCTATGCTGAGGCACATCCAACTGCTCTGAGGAGATTCTCTGTCACAGGAGACTGTGAGCGGCTCTCTATGGAGCCAGTTCACCCAGCTCCAGGATGGCTGTGGAGTGAATTGCACAGAAGTCCTGGGCATCTTCTGGTCTGTAAATTTTCAAATTCAGCCAAAAATTCAGACCTGAAACGGAGACCAGGGATGCCCCGGGCCCCTGATGTGAGCCGCTCCACACAACCGTGTGAACCCAGCCTTATAAAGAAAAAATATATCATTTGATGCAAGAGGGTTTACATTTATATTTTTATTTCCTTGCCCAGTTGTATACATGTATGATATTAAAATTATTTGTTAGGTGTGGGTTTATGGCCATTGGTCACTTGCTGCTTATATATAGATTCACCTAGGTTCACATAAAATGATATTTAAAGGCAAGGGCCCTAGAAAACCATGTAACTGTCATCAGGCCAAGATAGACTAGGGGCCCAGAGTTGTCTGACTACACATAGATTTATGTAGGTAGTGAGTGCATTTGGCAATTGCATTTAGGTGAGATGTTTAAAAAAATTTGAATCTTATAAACAAATTATATATATATAAAAAAAAAAATGTATTCTGAATCACTAGAAGAACTGTCTTTGAGATGGAAATTGGAAAGACAGAAGGATCCCATAATGTTTTCACAATGAGGCCCCATCACACAGTTATGGATCTACTAGAATGGGCAATGACGACTTGAACTTATCTTATTCAACAATGTTATATACCTAATGGAGCTTACTGTACATTCCATCAAAAGGACTTACTGTACCTTTTTGTGTTCCTTGTAGAAATAGGGTAATGTTTACTTGTGATCAATCAATCTCGTCTTTAGAGAAAACAGTGAACTATACAAACTCCACCTGTTGATAAATAACTAGCAATAAAAACTTAAGCTGGCCATAGACTAAGCAATTTTCTTCCATGCAACCATGGACCACAGTCAGTGTTGATGGGGGAATTTCTTCCGCTCGGTCATTGTGTTCTACGGGCAAGGGAAGCTGTCCCCGCTGGGAGAACACCATGTTTATTGCTAGTGGCTACCACAGCCGCTGGCAAGAAACACATGTAAAATCTGACATGCTGTTTGTACCCAAGTTGATCGATCACTCAACTTGGGTACATTCAGCCTGCCCATACATGATTCAAATCTTGTCTGGTTCAGCAGGAACCATCTATGGCCAGATTTACTTCAGAAATCACAATTAAAATGTAAGTAGTTGCACATGTACCTGACTTATTTCTGTGGTATGAGTTTAAGCCTGGTACACACTTAACACCCAGCGGGCTGAACAAAAAAAACTGAGGAGCTTGAGAGGAGTTCACTGTACTAACTATGTGACGTTAGTACAGCAATCTCCCCGCTGAGCTATTGGGTTTTGACAGGGGGACTGCCCCTCAGCAGAACACACCAGTCAATGCTGGCAGCCATTGGCTGCCTGTGCTGATTGGATGCCGATCAGATGCCGATTTTCCAGCATGCCCGTTTGACAGAAGTCAGCCTTCAGCCAGCTTCTGTCTGACAGGCTGGTGTACACACAGGCCAAATGTCAGATGGTTTTTGTTGTACTGGGCTTTAGACCAGGGATGTCCAACTTTTTGACCTTCCTGGGCCACATGGGAAGAAGAGGAATTGTCTTGGCCTGCACATAAAATACACTAATGCCCTGTACATACGATCGGACATTCCGACAACAAAATCTATCTGATTTTTTTCCTACGGATGCTGGCTCAAACTTGTCTTGCATACACATGGTCACACAAAGTTGGTCGGAAATTCCGAACGTCAAGAACGCGGTGACGTACAGCACATACGACGAGCTGAGAAAAATGAAGTTCGATAGGCAGTGCGGCTATTCTGCTTGATTCTGAGCATGTGTGGTACTTTATGCGTCGGAATTGTCTACACACGATTGGAGTTTTTGTTGTTGGAAAATTTTAGATCCAGCTCTCAAACTTTGTGTGTCGGAAATTCCGATGGAAAAAGTCCGATGGAGCCCACACACGGTCGGAATTTCTGACAACAAACTCCGATCGCACATTTTCTGTCGGAAAGTCTGACCGTGTGTACAGGGCATAAGGCTTCATGTACACGGGACGTTGTTTAACCTCTCCTGAATGATTTAACTTGACAGCTAGAAACTGGTGTCTAAAAACATTCATTTAGCCGCAATGAAATGCCGCGTTTAGCCGCGTTTGCGTCTAGAAGCTTTTGTAAAAAAAAAAAATTAGTTTTTTGTTCAAATGAAAAATTACTGTAAACAAAACGCTGCTAAACGCGAGTTACCGCGTTTGTAAGCTGTTACAGGCATTTGGCATTTCAAATGCCTCTTAACATCCATCTGCGCTAATTTTTTTGCGTTCCAAAAAAGGCTTCTAAATTCAACAAGCATAGAAACTACTATAAACGGCCCTGTGTACATGTACTGAAATGATAACATAGAGAAGAAATCAAGGGCAGCTGAAAAAAACGCCCAACTGCTCCTAAACATCCGTTTATACACGATCCGATTTTCCGATGGGAATTGTGTGATGTCAGGCTGTTGGCAGAAAATCCGACTGTTTGTACGGTCCATCAGACAATTGTTGGCAAACTTTCCATGGACAAATGTTGGATGGCAGGTTTATAAATTTTCTGCGGACAACGGTCTGTTGTTGGATTTTCCGAGCGTGTGTATACAAGTCCATCGGACAAAAGTCCAAAGTACAAACACGCATGCTCGGAAGCAAGGATGAGCCAGAAGCGGTAGGTCTTGTAAACTAGCGTTCGTAATGAAGAATTAACATTCGTGACGCGGCAAATTATTAAATCTTGAAATGCAGCGCACAATTCTCTTCTTCTTTAATGGGATAATAATGAAGCTGCTTTGCTGGTGATACTGATGGAGTTATTGCAAACAAATTTTCAAAGGCTTTTTTTTTTCTAGTGATATCAAGAATAATATTATTATGCTTGTTGTTTTTTTGTTTGTTTGTTTTTTTTTTTTTGGTGCAAGTTACCACAACACCTTTATCCTGTAGTTTTTAAAATCAAAGATACAACTATGTTGGTGTCCCTTGTTAATTTTACATTGTATTTTTCAAAATGTAACTGCCTACTCCCAAACTGTCCTTTGAAGTAAAACGCATAGCCAAGTATTATTCTCCACATTTTTTTATTGTGCATTAAAAAAAGAAAACAAATAAAATTAGACACGCTATCTGCCAATAGAACTTAACCAAAAAGTGCATTCTATGCATCCAAAAATATAGAAAATATAACAAATCAAATCATTATTCAACCAAAAAATAAAATAAAAGCCTCATGCATGTGTCCTGCTTCTTAATATAGGGGTCAACAATGGCAAGAGTTGGTGAAAGCAGGGGTCCGTCATCCGCAGATAATTCCGAAAATCATCCGGATTATTCTCCTGGAGCTCCCGCAGCAAAGGCATATGACATAATTGGTCACGATTAATAAAGCAACCAATTTTTGGTCCAAGAAATCCTCCTCCTCCTGTTCCTGGACTGGACTTGGGTCAAAGCCACAACTCTAAGGCCAATAATAAATAACACGTTATCGCCTCCGATTCCGCAACATGGCTGGTTGACGAACGGCCGTTCAGAAATGAACTGAAAAGCGTGAAATGAAAAGCATGAATTAACACTCACCAAATTTCTACTAACACGAAATTAACAGAAGGAGCCCAAAGGGTGGCACTAAAGAGCTGAAAAACCACATAGTACTTCACTACGTTCGTGTTTGTTGGACAACAATTCCTTGCCGTTTGTATGCAAGACAAGTTCCTGGCCAACGCCTTTTGGACAAAAGTCTGAGGCTGTGTCTGCGGAAAATCGTGTGTACGAGGCTTAACAGTAAAGACAAGTAACAAGTAAAGGATCACTGATACAGATAATGTACCTCTCTGAGTAATAAAACTTAATTTTTGTAATATTTTTATTATAAAAATAAAAAAGCAAACATGAAAATAGTGCGAAATTTGACACTGTTTTAGATAAACGAATGCATCAATATCTCTTTCGAAGGATGTAGTAGCAATTCCCAATGAATTCTCAAGGTGCTCCTCAGATATTTTGGTTTTAATTTTGCCCTTTGTGTGCTTCATCCTTGAAGTTACACTATATTAGCAAAAGTATTGGGATGCCTGCCTTTACACACACATGAACTTTAATGGCATCCCAGCCTTAAGCCTCGTATACACGATCGGATTTTCGGCAGACAAAGCATCAGACATTTGTCCAAAGGGCGTGTGCCTGGATTTTGTCTTGCATACTAACGGCACACAGTTGTCGGCCAACAAACATGAACGTAGTGACGTACTACGTGGAATTTCAGCTCTTGAGCGCCACCCTTTGGGCCCTTTCTGCTAAAGTGTTTGGTGAGCATTGATTCTGAGCATGCGTGTTTGTACTTTGGACTTTTGTGTGACGGACTTGTGTACACATGATACGAAAATCTGACAACAGACCGTTGTCCGCCGAAAATTTACTAGCCTGCTAACCAACATTTGTTGGCCAAAAATTGGACAACAATTGTCTGAAGGGGCATACTAACGGTCAGATTTTAGGCAGTCTGTCATCACACAATTCCCTGCCGAATATCCAATCGTGTGTACGAGGCTTTAGTCCATAGGGTTCAATATTGAGTTGGCCCACCCTTTGCAGATATAACAGCTTCAACTCTCCTGGGAAGGCTCTCCACTAGGTTTAGACCATTCTTCCAGAAGCGCATCTGCGAGGTCAGGCACTGATGTTGGACAAGAAGGCCTGGCTCGCAGTCTCCTCTCTAATTCCTCCCAAGGGGTTCTATCGGGTTGAGGTCAGGGCTCTGTGCAGGCCAGTTAAGTTCCTCCACCCCAAACTTGCTCATCTATGTCTTTATGGATCGCATTAATAGCCTTCTTGGGCTACAAGTTGGACACCCCTGCTTTAGACAAAGATATAAAAGATAGTGTTCCTGAACAACATTTTCTACTACAGCTTTAAATAGAACTTTGTCAATAAGAAGTCTTCTAAGATCATATGTCATTATAATTATTATGTTATTTTTATAAAACATGAACAACCTCTGCGTGAGAAAAAAGTTTGCCTTTCATGCATATGCATCCTACATAGACTTATTTGCAAATGTAATATGTTATTGCAGAATTCACTCCTGTGACTGTTGCTAAGACTGAAAAAAATTGGAGGAGACCAAACATAGTTACACAGTTAGGTTGAAAAAAAAATCATCTTTCCAATCGAAAAAAGCAAACAAATAGAAAACCTCAATATACACAATCCTATACCCACAACTGAACCAGAGAAAGGCGAACAAACCCCAATTAAAGAAGCATGATCCAGTTTGCTCCAGTGAGGAAAAAAAAATCCTTCCTGATCCCCTAAAAGGCAGTCAGATATTTTGTGGATCAACTACCGCTGGTGTTAATACCACAAACTGAGCAGCAAAAACCGGAAAGATGACAAATCAATGTTATCTTGATGAATTCCTTCAAGTAGTGAACATCAAATATGCTTGGAGCAATAGAAGATAACAAGGATCTTGTCATCCTATGGAGAGGTGGAGGAACAATTGGACATCTGCTTTCAGGTAAGCTAACTTAGCATTTTTAGTAATTCCTCCTTTGCAAAAATAAAAAAATATAAGCCAATCAGAAGTTGAATTTAAATAAACAATAATTTATTTATCATGTTAGCTATATATTCCCAATGCTCCACACTGAAAAATAATACAGCTACTGATTAGCCCAGGTTTGTCTATCTGTCTGAGTAATAGGTCTACCCTTAGCTGCTGACTTGCACAGCGAAGCAGGAAATAAGCTTTCAGCACATGTTAGATATAAAGTTTAAGCCAGCCAATACCAAGGACTTTTTGTCTGCCGATAAAAGTTATCCTTTATTCCATAACACGGGAGACATACGGGCAGTGATACATGGCAGCATTAGAAATCTCACCAACTTATAGAAAATGTACCATCTGGGAATGCACACAAATCCTTTATCAAGCCTGGAGTTTACAATATGAAGTTCACAACTTCCATCTTATATGTGAAAGTTTAAATCCCAATACTCACTAAACATTTGGAAATACTATCATCCAAGCAGTGTAGAAGACAGTTGAGTGGTCCTGAAAGAGAGCTAGAGAGCTGTGACAGTTGATCAATTTCTGATAAAATTGTTATAACATTCAGATAAGCTTTTCTAAAGCTGTATGTAAAGTCCTTAAAAAAACTTATGAGTGGACATTCAAGGGAAATTTAAACTCCACAAGCTCAAGACCATACATAACTATACCTTTTTGTTTGCACTACATGGACATGTTTAATTCCCAGTTTAGTAAGGCATATTTCAGTCAATAGTGAGCCTATTAAATAAACTGATTTCTGTGTGTAAAAATACATGAATCCACAAAAAACTTAAAAATTTGCACAACAGCTCAGAAGAAAAAGACTATTCTCACAGATTCAGTGATCTAATTTACCAAGAAGAGAGAATTTTTTAATTCGTTCATTATTTTATCTCTGGATACTTTTCTTTTAGAAAAATATAAACTTGTTGGTAGTGCCTTTTTGGAGAGACCATTCCCATGGTGGTGCTAGTGGGTGAAATTTTGGCTCTTTTATATTATGGTGTGGATAGAGTTCTGGGCAGAAGGTGGATGGGAACTGGCTACCCGTGACTTACAGTATGTAGGTCTGTAGTCTGAAGAGTAGTTTGCCTTTGGGGCTGAGCCCAGAGAGTACTCTGTGTGAGAACCCACTGCTTGAAGAGCAGTTGGGAAGATGGGTGGATGTTGAAGGCAATGGGGTTCTCTGCACTGTAACAGAGAAAGAAGTGAAACTGTTTACTGCTATGCAAGAAGAACAAATGCAACTTAACAGGTTCCATATTCTGAGAGGTGCTGTCCTAAATAGGGATACAGTCCTCACAGGGAGTGAACATTAGTCACAGGTACCAAACTACCCAAAAGTTCCTTTACAGTTTAGCTCCTTAACAGTATGGTTACTTAAAGGTTTGCTGCAGTTGCCCTTCTCAGTAGCGTGCACCTCCAGTACACTGTTGCTTGGTACCATGTTTGATCATCCCACTCCAAATATTGCCGGAACACAACTCCACAATGTGCAAAGCAATAGCTTACTCATCTTTCTTGGAGACAGATTCCTTATCCGCCATGCAGGCATCTCTCTGTTCTTGCATTACTGAAGAAATTGCAGGAGCAGGGCACCAGTCAGTCTTTCTCAGCAACCAATCCTTTCCAATAACTTGACATGCCAGGACTCACCTGTCCAAATCCAAGGCCAGCCACAAGCTACTCCCATGACCTTTCCACTGCCAATCACACAGGGACATACTGTAGAATAACAAAAGTCATATTCCATTATTTAGCCTTGCAGGTGGTAAAGAAATACAGACACGTCTTTACAAAATGATATAACTGCAGCCATCCACAGTGATGCCAGGACTTCCAGAACTCCTACTCTCAAATTACTTGCCAGAACTTCTAGAATCTCTGCCAGGACTTACAGTATCTCACAAAAGTGAGTACATCCTAACATTTTTGTAAATATTTTATTATATCTTTTCATGTGATAACACTGAAGAAATGACACTTTGCTACAATGTAAAGTAGTGAGTGTACAGATTGTATAACAGTGTAAATTTGCTGTCCCCTCAAAATAACTCAACACACAGCCATTAATGTCTAAACTGCTGGCAACAAAAGTGAGGACACCCCTAAGTAAAAATGGCCAAATTGGGCCCAAAGTGTCAATATTTTGTGTGGCCACCATTATTTTCCAGCAGTCTTAACCCTCTTGGGCATGGAGTTCACTAGAGCTTCAAAGGTTGCCACTGGATTCCTCTTCCACTCCTCCATGACAACATCACGGAGCTAGTGGATGTTAGAGACCTTGCACTTCTCCACATCTGTTTGAGGATGCCCCACAGATGCTCAATAGGGTTTAGGTCTGGAGACATGCTTGGCCAGTCCATCACCTTTACCCTCAGCTTCTTTAGCAAGGCAGTGGGTGTGTTTGGGGTCGTTATCATGTTGAAATACTACCCTGCGGCCCAGTCTCCAAAGGGAGGGGATCATGCTCTGCTTCAGTATGTTACATTACATGTTGGCATTCATGGTTCCCTCAATGAACTGTAGCTCCCCAGTGCTGGCAGCACTCATGCAGCCCCAGACCATGACACTCCCACCACTATGCTTGACTGTAGGCAAGACACACTTGTCTCTGTACTCCTCACCTGGTTGCCGCCACACATGCTTGACACAATCTGAACCAAATAAGTTTATTTTGGTCTCATCAGACCACAGGACATGGTTCCAGTAATCCATGTCCTTAGTCTGCTTGTCTTCAGCAAACTGTTTGCCGGCCTTCTTGTGCATCGTCTTTAAAAGAGGCTTCCTTCTGGGACGACAGCCATGCAGACCAGTTTGATGCAGTGTGCGGCGTATGGTCTGAGCACTGACAGGTTGACCTTCCACCCTTTCAACCTCTGCAGCAGTGCTGGCAGCACTCATACATCTATTTCCCAAAGACAACCTCTGGATAGGATGCTAAGCACATGCACTCAACTTCCTTGGTCGACCATGGCAAGGTGTGGAACCTGTCCTGTTAAACCACTGTATGGTCTTGGCCACTGTGTTGCAGCTCAGTTTCAGGGTCTTGGCAATCTTCTTATAGCCTATGCCATCTTTATGTAGAGCAACAATTCTTTTTTCAGATCCTCAGAGAGCTCTTTGCCATGGGGTGGCATGTTGAACTTCCAGTGTCCAGTATGAGAGTGAGAGTGATAACACCAAATTTAATACACCTGCTCCACATTCACACCTAAGACCTTTAACACTAACGAGTCACATGACACCGGGGAGGGAAATGGCTAATTGGGCCCAATTTGGACATTTTCCCTTAGGGGTGTACTCACTTTTGTTGCCAGCGGTTTAGACATTAATGGCTGTGTGTTGTGTTATTTTGAGGGGGCAGCAAATTTACACTGTTATACAAGCTGTACACTCACTACTTTACATTGTAGCAAAGTGTAATTTCTTCAGTGTTGTCCCATGAAAAGGTATAATAAAATATTTACAAAAATGTGAGGGGTGTACTCACTTTTGTGAGACACTGTATAAATAACTTGCAGAATTTCTGCCAGGACTTCAGGAAAGCCTAATCTCAGGATCTCTGCCAAGACTTCCAGAATTTCTGCTAGACTTCCTGGACCTAACTACTTTTCTTCCTAGTGTTTTATGTTTAGACTCCCAATCATAACTGTTTTGTTTTCACTTAGACCCTTGGTGGGGCAATCCTGAGGGCTGCAACCTGGTGACAGATTGCATTGAAGAAAATTGGGACCTCTAGGGCAGTGGTTCTCAACTCCAGTCCTCAGGACCCACTAACAGGCCAGGTTTGCAAGATAGCTGAAATACATCACAGGTGATATCACTTGCTGCTCAGTGATTGCAGTATTCTAGTCTGCAACTCCCCAAGGTAATACTTAAAATCTGGCCTGTTGGTGGGTCCCGAGGACTGGAGTTGAGAACCACTGCTCTAGGGTATCTGACCCATCTCCACCATCATGATTTCTAAAGAAGACCAGCTGTCACTTAGACTCTACACATTGGCTGAACCTACACCACCTGCCAGGGGGCACCATAACATTCAAAATGCAATATAATAGGTTGCAGGTGATGTCAGGTGAACCCTCTGGAGCAACAACAAAACATCATATTTATTTAATTAATGAAATAATTTTACTTCTCAGTTTGAGCTATGTTATTTTAATGGTAGGTTATGCAGGCACTATTAGAACATGTCTGGCTTCCTGTCAGTTCAGTACAGGCCTCAGCCAGCTGCTGGCTGTTTAAGCTGAAGAGGTTGCTAGGCAACCAGAGGCTCATTAGAGAGACCACACTGCTGATTAGTTAAAAAAAAGGGTATGAAACTAAAATGGATTAATTATTTAATTAACTAATTGATGATCAACTTCTTTTTAATTATTCACATAATTAAAGAAGTGTAACTACAACACTGCCCTTATCTACTGTGTTGATACAGTGATGAGATTTGAGGAGGCTGCTTGTTCTAGAAAGGCTGAGGTGCTCAGTAGACAGAATATTACCAGCATCCTCTTATGTTTTATGCCGAAAATTCCAAGTTTATCAGTTTCCATCTAGACTATATTATGAGAAAATCAAATTACTGTAAAGGATATGGGGAGAACTTGATATGTGAGACAATTCTAAAAATGTACCGTAAATGTTTTTCTTAATATTAATAATTATCTTGTTTATTTCCTTTTTTAAATTATTAAAAAACAAAATGCGAAACTCGGAGGCACATTTTCAGGCTTATTGAAAGGAAACCTTTTATTCTGTTTTACAAGTCCTACCACAAGGTCCCTGCTGTTACCTTCATTAGTTATATGCCTGGGAAGCACTGGGCACGTCCTATTACTAAGGACTCAACTAATCTGACTTTGGGGCATCTGTCTCCTGTTTCAACTCTCCACCTGTACACAATTCCATTATGCAATGAAACCACTCCAGTTTGCATTAAACTGTACAGATTTAGGGATGGTGGGTGGAATGTGGAATTGGTCACATGGTGTCTTCCAAAGAGAAAAGTTCCAGGAGAGCTGGCCAATTTACACAAGCAAAGGAAGCCTAAAGCAGAATTTTCTACAGGACAGATATGGAAATCTCTGTCTTAAGCTGGCCATGCTAATTTTTTCTTGCTCAGCCTATGGGCTGAACAAAAGACAATCTGCATGGATATAGTATTCCCCGCTGACGTATTTAGGCAGCTGCAGATGCAGTCATTGTTTGGCCGATAATTTTCCAACTGACTCAGTTAGATTGTTGCCGGCTCAGCAGGAATCATCCAAAATTGTATCCATCTATGGGGGACTTTAGGCTTTTTTTTAAGATGGCAGAACAATTTATATATATATATATATATATATATATATATATATATATATATATATATATACACACATACTAATGTCTATACATTGATCTGGCAATATGTAGGCAACAGATTTATGAACTCATCTGAATATGATATGACCCAGTTAGCTACAGCTTTTTTTAAATTAATCTAGGCTTTCTGTTTTCAATCAAAGTGAACTTACTGGTCATTCTATTTTTGCAGGGCTATGGGAGTTGACTGGGAGTTGGTTTTAACCCGGAACACTGGATGTCAGGACCCTTGGTAAAAAAATGTAAACTATTTTTAAAAGAGGAACCCAGTGGGGGAATTAACCACTTCAATACAGGGCTTTTATACACCCTTCCTTCCCAGACCAAATTTTAGCTTTCAGCGCTCTCACACTTTGAATGACAATTACTCAGTCATGCTACACTGTACCCAAACCAAATTTTTATCATTTTTTTCTCACAAACATAGCTTTCTTTTGGTGGTATTTAATCACTGTTGGTTTTTTTATTTTTTGCAATATAAGCGAAAAAAAGAGAGAAATTTTTGAAAAAAAAACACTTTTTTTTAGTTGCTATTGTAAAATTTTGCAAATAAGTAATTTTTCTTCATAAAAATGTATACTGCTACATATCTTTAGTAAAAATAACCCAAATTAGTGTATATTATTTGGTCTCTGTGAAAGTTATAGAGTCTAAAAGCTATGGTGCAAATCATTGAAAAATGATCACATCTGATCACACCTGATGTATCTGATCACACCTGAAGGCCTATCTCATTTCTTGAGGCCCTAACAAGCCAGGAAAGTACAAATACCCCCCAAATTACCCCTTTTTGGAAAGCAGACATTCCAAGGTATTTCGCAAGAGGCATGGTGAGCTTTTTGAAGTTGTAATTTTTTCCCACAATTCTTGAAAATTTTTTTTGCACAAAATTGTCATAATAACAAGTTATTTCTCTCACGCAGCACATGCATACTTGCAATGACACCCCAAAATACATTCTGCTACTCCTCCTGAGTATAGTGATACCACATGTGTGAGACTTTTACACAGCCTGGCCACATACAGAGGTCTAACATCCAACTAGCACCGTCAGGCGTTTTACGAGCATAAATTGCACATCTCATATGAGCACAACCTATCACACTTTTGAAGGCCCTGGAGCACCAGGTCAATGGAAACGCCCACAAAATGACCCCATTTTGGAAAGCTAACACCCCAACATATAATCTATGAGGCATAATTAGTCTTTTTGGAAACTGTGGGAAAAAAATGAAAATGCATTTTTTTTTTACACAAAGTTGTCCATTCATAAGATATTTCCAACACATAGCATGTACATAGCAAAAATGACACCCCAAAATACATTCTGCTACTCCTCCTGAGTTTGGCGATACCAAATGTGTGAGACTTTTACACAGCCTGGCCACATACAGAGGCCCAACATTGAAGTAGCAGCTTCAGGCATTCTAGGAGCATAAATTACACATCTCATTTCTCAACCACCTATTACAATTTTGAAGGCCCTGGAGCATCAGGACAATAGAAACGCTCACAAAATGACCCCATTTTGGAAAGCTAACACCCCAACGTATAATCTATGAGGCATAATTAGTCTTTTAAATGGTTCATTTTTTTCCCGAAGTTTTTGGAAACTGGAAAAAAAATGAAAACGCATTTTTTTTTTACACAAAGTTGTCCATTCATAAGATATTTCCAACACATAGCATGTACATAGCAAAAATGACACCCCAAAATACATTCTGCTACTCCTCCTGAGTATGGCGATACCACATGTGTGAGACTTTTACATAGTCTGGCCACATACAGAGGCCCAACATCCAAGTAGCACTGTCAGTTGTTCTAGGAGCATACATTACACACAAATTCCTGCCAACCTATCACATTGTTGAAAGCCCTTCATATTTCTAACACATAGCATGTACTGTACATACCAATTACAAACCAAAATACATTCTGCTGAGTAAAGGGTAAAGAAAAGATTACGTGCAGTTTTAGTAGTGCAGTGTTCCACAGAGAAGAGCATCGGTCCAGGCAGCAGGCAGGAACGTGGACAGCGACAGCAAAACAGGCAGCAGGCAGGAATAGTCAGTACAGGTAGAGATGTCAGCACAGCCAAAGCATTAGTCCAGATAGCAGGCAGGGATGTGGTCAGCAGCAGCAAAAGGATCAAAGGATCGTCCATGCAGCAGGCAGGAATACTGTCCATAGTTAGTACATGCAGCAGGCAGAGGTATGGTCAGCACAGCCAGAGTATTTGTCCAGGGAGCAGGCAGTACCATCAAGCTTAGGGCATCGGTCAGGAAAGAATGGGGACAGGGGTAGGGGCTTCTCCCACCCAAATCGCTTTGAAGCCTCCGGGCAACCAGACCCTGTTATGGGAACACAGAAAACCAAAAACTGGTTTTCTGAACTCCAAACACTATTCTGGAGCCCCTCACATATGTAAGACCCCTGTGTAGCAGGGTGAAAGATCAATCCAAGGGGCAGGCAAAAACATGGTCAACAGGCCGAGGTCAGTGCAGGTAAAAGGCAGAAATAGACGGTAGGCAGAGGCATAGTCGATACAGTCCAGGGTCAGTTCACGTGAAAGGCAAAAACATGGCGGAAAAACAATGCAGATGGTAGGCAGAGGCATAGTCGAGAAACAGGCCAGGGTCGGTTCACATGGAAGGCAATAATATGGTTGGTTGAGGAAGGGAAATATTCAGGACAGAAATTAAAAACGGGGAAATGGCAATATTAGAAATATGGACTAATAATTTTCCAGAGTGTGATATCGCCTTAAGCATTCTCCGATGCAAAGGCCAGGTTGGGAGGGACAGTCGGTACAATGGAAGCTGGTATCTTTCCTAATTCCTCTTTCGGTGCACACCCAACATTTTTTTTGGCGTCATCTTCCGGATCCTGTTGGTGGAATATGGTCTGGGAAATGGCGCTCATGTAGTCTGCTGACAGAATCGGAGCGAATGCTTTCTGGGGGGGATACTTGCTGATAAATCAGGGCAGTGACAATGTCTTCAATAAACTTTATGAAGGTAGTGGGTGTTTCTGTGGATTTTTGGTAGATTATGAAAGAATTTAAAAGGGCCAAATGAAAAAAGTAAATTGCGACTTTTTTGTACCAGAATAAGGATTTTCTTGTTGAAAGATAGGGCTGCAACAACTGATCATTTAAATCCACCCCCCCCATGTATTTATTGTACTCAGTGATACAGGTAGGCTTGCGAACGGTACCGCGTCTTCTGTGAAGTTCCACCGAGGTGTCATCGTGGATGGTGGACATGATGTACACGTCTTTTCTATCCCTCCACTTCACAGCCAACACTTCTTCGTTCCTCAAGCTTGTCGATTCCCCCCTTGGAATGTTTGTGGTGACAAGACACTGTGGGAAGCCCTTTCGGTTTTTTCTAGTTGTACCACAGGCCAAAGTTTGTTTGAGATATAGGTGGCGGAGAAGGGGCAAACTCGTATAATAATTATCCATATAAATATGGTACCCCTTTTGGAGGAGTGGGAATGCCAACTCCCAAACAATTTTCCCACTTATTCCCATGTACGAGGGACACTCAGGGGGCTGGAGCTGGGAATCTTTCCCTTCGTACACGCGGAATGCGTACACATAACCGGTGGCACTTTCACAAAGCTTGTTAAGCTTCAAGCCATACCTCGCCCTCTTACTGGGGATATATTGCTTGATTCCCAGCCGGCCTGTGAAATGCACCAGGGATTCATCCACAGATATATTTTTTTCAGGGACATAAATTTCGGCAAACTTCTGGGAAAAAAAATGAATTAGGGGGCGAACTTTATAAAATTTGTCAAAGTTTGGGTGATTTGGGGGGGGCACTGTGAGTTGTCATTGAAATGCAAGAAGCGCATTATGATTTCATATCGGGACCTGGACATGGCTGATGAAAAAACTGGCATATGGTGGATGGGTTTGGTCGACCAATACTTATGAATTTCACTTTTTTTTGTAAGGGATAGGCCTAAAAACAATTTTAGCTTCACTACTGTTAGCGGTCTCCACTCAAAAGGGCGGGCATAGCTGGAGCTGGGGTTGGTTGCAATAAATTGTTGGGCAGATAAGTTTGGTCCACGATGCCTTGAATCAATTCGTTCGTAAATTTAAAAAATCCATTTGTGAAAATCCTGCAGTGTTGACCTGCACACCCGGCTGTGCTGTAAAAGGGGGGATCGTGGCTGACCCTGTGGTAGAAGGCAGCCACAATGGGTTTGCCAAGGAATCTGGAAGATGGGTTTGGGCCCTACTTCTTTGGCGTCCACTTGTGCTGGGCCTTTCCTCCTGGGGTCTAGCAGCGCTTGTACTGGGCCCCTCCTTCTGGGGTCTACCGCCGTTGGCACTGCTGGTAGCTGCCTGGTTTTCAGACCGTCATCTTTTTGGACAGACTACTTCCTCCTCTGATTCGGATCCTGATGTGCTGCCTTCGGGGGGCTCATATTCCGAATCAGAACCAGAATCTGAACTGAGCGGTGAGAGCTCCCCGTTGCTCTCATCGGTCAGACTCAGTATCTGGTATGCCTCTTCTGGGGTGTACATCTTTCTGGACATAGTGGCTGACTGGCTGTATGTACTCTGGTGGCAAGTGATGAGGTGGCGGGTACTCTGGTGGCAGGTGATGAGGTGGCGGGTACTCTGGTGGCAGGTACTCTGGTGGTGAGGTGGCGGGTACTCTGGTGGCAAGTACTCTAGTGGCAAGTACTCTGGTGGCAGGTGATGAGGTGGCGGGTACTCTGGTGGCAGATGATGAGGTGGCGGGTACTCTAGTGGCAGGTGATGAGGTGGCGGGTACTCTGGTGGCAGGTGATGAGGTGGCGGGTACTCTGGTGGCAGGTACTCTTGTGGTGAGGTGGCGGGTACTCTGGTGGCAAGTACTCTAGTGGCAAGTACTCTGGTGGCAGGTGATGAGGTGGCGGGTACTCTGGTGGCAGGTGATGAGGTGGCGGGTACTCTGGTGGCAGGTGATGAGGTGGCGGGTACTCCTGATGGACAGGTACTCTGAGATGACAGGTACTCTGAGGTGACAGGTACTCTGAGGTGACAGGTACTCTGAGGTGAAAGGTACTCTGAGGTGAAAGGTACTCTGAGGTGAAAGGTACTCTGAGGTGACAGGTAGTCTTTATTTAGGAGGGGCGATCTGGGCACAGTAGTACATATGTAATAAGTAACTCACAGTTAGCTGATCTCTTCTCCTCACACTGGATCGGTGTGTGAGGAGAAGAGCCCAGCAACAGCAGTTACTGTCTGTGATTGTTTACATTAGTGACTGGCTGTGATTGGACACATGTCATGTGACGCAGAGCCATGTCATTGGCTACAGTGATCGGGGCTGAGCTGTATCCAGGGGAAAAGCCTCAGCCCCGATCACCGCCCTGATCACCGCTCTTCCGCCGGAACCCGCACAATACACGCTGCTTCCCAATGCCGCTCTGCATCCGCCGTTACTGCCGATCTGCCGCTCGCCGCCCGCCACCGCCCGCCGCCGCCGCCCGCCGCCCGCCGCTTCAATACCCCCATCGGGGAACGGCTGTGTCCTGAGGGACACAACGGTACCCCGTTCGCCGCTCTGCGGGGCCCGCAGTAGCGGCGGAAAGCTGAGGCCGTCATGTGACGTCCACCCAGGATGGGAGATCCCATCTGTGGACGTCATTTGACTATGGCCGGGTATTGAAGCGGTTAAAAGTCTAAAATGGCTGACAGGTTGACTTTATACAAATGACAAATGGGTCTTTGACCTGATGTATGAAATTACAGTTCTAGGTACACAAATTACCGTATTTTTCACTCCATAAGACACGCTTTTTTTCCCCCTATTTCCCTGTCTCATGGAGAGATAATTGACCAGGCCCCCCTCTCCCGTCACTGCCGTGTTAGAATACTGGGCTGGCTGCTTGGCTCCTCTGTGGCAGAAGAAAGGAGGAGTCTTAATCAGCAGTGCAGCAGCTCCAGGCCAGCCTTTCCGTGAATGAGCATGGCCCGGTTGCACGGCGCACGGCGCACTGTGGGAGGAGCGAAGTGCTGGCGGCCACGCTGCTGTGCTGTGTACATGAGCTGCCTGGACTGGACTGACTTCACTGTATCACACGAGGATTCCGAACCCCTGCAGAGCAATCTCATAACTGTAATCTGTACATCAAGGTTTATTATTTTAAAATTTTCTCTTTATGGTTGACCAGGGTTAAGGGAGGGGGGGTACTTTGGAGGTGTGGCCAGGTGCTTTGGAGGTCTAAAGTACTGACCACTGGCTAATGTATTAACAACTGGCTAATGTACTGACCACTGGCTAACGTACTGTCCATTGGCTAACGTACATTTTATTTGCCAGGCTTCTGTATGGTTCATGTATCAGAGTGTTGCTGTGTACGTAAACTGTACATACTGTATACAAACTGCCAATCACTCCCTGGAGGACTACAACACCCATTTTAGTACACCATTTGGTTAAGAATATTTTTTTTCTTGTTTTCCTCCTCTAAAACCTAGGTGTGTCTTATGGTCAGGTGCATCCTATGGAGCGAAAAATACGGTATCTGCATAAATTGAAAATTATTATTTTATTTATGTTTTTACTTAAGAATTAGAGTACCATTTATTTTAATATTATTTAAACAAAATAAGGAGGCGCAACATAGGACTTCTTTAATAATTTGCCTAGTTTCTCTTTTTTAAATAAATTACCTGTTTTTTCAGCTTTTACACTATGGTTATTGGGAGCAGATGAAAATGCAGGGTCTAATTCAGTCTTCATTCTGTTTTTAGTTATTTTCTAGCATTGCAGAGTACCCAGTCTGTAGCTTTCCGTAAAGTGTCAGCATAAGACTAGTAGCTTAAGGCACCAGTATTTTGAGTACTAGATAAAGTGTGCTGTTTCCAGAGGTTTATTTAATGTTAGAGATTATATGAGGGGTTAGCATAAGTAAGTGTTAGGGCCAAGAGTTAGAACATTAAATGTTACGGTTTAATAGTAAGTGGTAAATGTTGAGATGCAGGGTGTTAGTGTTAAGTAAGGATAAGGTTCTGCGTTCAGATTAAAGTGGAACTTCATTGGAAACTATTTTTGTTTTGGATAGAAAGGAGGAGACTTATGCTCTGTACACACGAACGGATTTTCTGACAACAAATGTTCCACGGGAGCTTGTTGTCGGAAATTCCGACCATGTGTAGGCTCCATCGAACATTTTTTTGTCAGAATTCCCGACAACAAAAATTTGAGATCTGGATCTCAAATTTTCCGACAACAAAATCCGTCGGAAATTCCGAGTGTGTGTACACAATTCCGACGCATGCTCTGAATCAAGTATGAGATGGAAGCGCTTGGTCTGGTAAAACTAGCGTTCGTAATGGAGATAGCACATTCATCACGCTGAAAATTTTGAAATCTTTCAATGCAGCGCATTCTCTTCTTCTTTAGAATACTAGAATAATGAAGTTTTCTTGTGATCTAATGAATAAATTTTTTTTTTTTTTTTGCCAGATCTCCAGAATAATGTTTTTAATTTTTGTTTAGTAATCTCCTTTTTTTTGGAGATCAAGCTCTACTTCTTTTTTTTTTTTTTAGTGATCTCCATAATATTTTTTTTCGTTTTGTGTGTCAAGTTACCACAACACCATTATTATCTTGTATTTTTTAACCTCGAGATTGATTGGTGTTGGTGTCCCTTGTTAATTTGACATTGTATTTTTGAAATGTACCTGCCTACTCACAAACAAACTGTCCTTTTTTTAATTATAACACATAGCCAATGATTTAAGAAAAAAAATATACTTTTATTAGGGGTCATAACAAAATAAAGAGGAAGGCAACGCTGGATAAACTGGTAAAATTAGCGAAGCCTTTGTACTCCAGGGCACACATCAACTATTTGACAGGCAAAATTGGGAGCCTGAGGAGTCCATTTAATAGGGAGCACAATCCAGTCCAGGACTCCGAGAGATCAGGAACAGCAGCAGATGACATATATGTCCCCAGGCTGTGGTCTTACCACAGCCTGTGTCTTTTGCCAGACCAGACCGAACCCAGGCCATCACTCTCTTGTCTTCCTTACACGCTTGCTTCCATGCTTGCTTCCAGGCTGTGGCTCTGGTGTTGGAGTTGTGGCAAGAGGTGGAGGAGGAGGATGGTCCAACTCACAAAGGTGGGTTTTGCTTGTGATTTCGCCCCTCAACCCCTTATTTATGACCATAAATATCAGTTCCTCACAAAATAGGCATTGGCCCACCTCCATTTCCTGCATTTTGTTGGCAGCCATGCAGGCATAGGCCTCCATAAGACTGGTGGGTGTTGTGAGGGCCGCAGAAGCCTGCCGAATTAACCCAAGTGCTGACTCCTCCACGTGGGACACCAGAACAAACTTTTTAGGGTGTCCCACACAGGTGCTCCAGTGGATACTAGGGGTCTCTACATGTATGATACTTTACCCAAAAAGGTAAGTATTCAGCTTTAATAAAGGGAAAAAATCATGTCTTCAGCTTGGAACTCTGCCAAAACCAACAATTGTACGACACTTCCAAGCAATGTTTCATATTCCTATTTCTGGCCTCAAAGATCTGTGTGCTAAGTATACCTTTTTTTATTCACATAGGGGAGAAAAGAATCGGGACGTCAGAGGACACCAGGGACCCACAACCTCCCAAAGAAGGGGAAATCCCAAAACCACAACCTGAGGATGTGGAGGAAGGAGAGGTTTATGAAGTGGGCAAAATAGTGACCACAACAGGTGAATGTCTGAGACCACAGCTTTTGATAATAGATGTATGCCTGCATATTTATAATACACGGTGTATTTTTTTATTTTATGTGATGTGGATGTTGTGGAAGAAGAATCTAATTTCACAAGTGCAAGTGCACACGTCCTCATCGGGGAGATCATGGTGTGCAATCAGGATTTAGAGAAGATCAAAGAAGACATCAATGATGTTGAAAAAAGACTCAAAAACATCATTGATGTTTTAGGCAGAATATAAAACACACCAAAATGTTATAATTTTTTGATTTTTAGTAGACCTTTTCTAAAAATGTTGAAAGCCAAATTTTGGAGATGCACACAGTGTGTCAACATGTGCTATCTGCCATCACGGGATATCAATGTATGCATTTTGTGGGTGCAACCCCTTCCTCGCAACTCAAGTAGCTGAGAGGAAGGGGTTACATAGTTACATAGTTAGTCAGGTTGAAAAAGACACAAGTCTATCCAGTTCAACCTTAAAAACAATAAATAAAATAAAAAATATTGTACAATCCAATATACCCAATTTTATACCCACAGTTGATCCAGAGGAAGGCAAAATACCCCAGCAGAGCATGCTCCAATTTGCTACAGCAGGGGAAAAAATTCCTTCCTGATCCCCCGAGAGGCAATCTGATTTTCCCTGGATCAACTTTACCTATCAATGTTAGTACCCAGTTATATTATGCACATTTAGGAAAGTATCCAGGCCTTTCTTAAAGCAATCTACTGAGCTGGCCTGAACCACCTCTGGCAGGAGTCTATTCCACATTTTCACACCTCTTACTGTGAAGAAACCTTTCTGTATAAATGTCTTTTCCTCTACATGTAAAGAGTGCCCCCGTGTCCTCTGGGTTGACCGTAAAGAGAATAACGCAACACCAAGTTCACTATATGGACCCCTTATATTTTTGAACGTTGATCATATCCCCCCTTAATCTCCTCTTCTCAAGAGAGAATAAATTCAGTTCCTCTAATCTTTCCTCATAGCTGAGCTCCTCCATGCCTCTTATCAGTTTGGTTGCCCTTCTCTGCACTTTCTTCAGTTCCCCCATATTCTTTTTGAGAACTGGTGCCCAAAACTGAACTGCACATTCCAGATGAGGTCTTACTAATGATTTGAGCAGGGGCAAAATGATATCACTCTCTCCGGAGTCCATACCTTTCTTAATACAAGAAAGGACTTTGCTCGCTTTGAAAACTGCAGCTTGGCATTGCATGCCATTATTGAGCTTATGATCTACCCAAACCCCTAGATCCTTCTCCACCACGGATTTCCCCAGTTGTACTCCCCCTAGCATGCATGATGCATGCATATTCTTAGCCCCCAAGTGCACAACTTTACATTTCTCAACATTAAACCTCATCTGCCACATACAAGTACATATTTGGGGGGCACACCATACAATGCATTTAAATTCAAGATGGTGCTGCTGTAAGACCTATAAACAGTACAAAATATTTTACAGCGCACACATACAAGAATGACATTTCCTGCAGGGCTAGTTAAAAACACCTGAACACCTGAACATATTCAAAAAAATACGGGGGTTTGGTCACACTATATGGTCATATAGTGCTAAGCCCACTTACTGCGACAAAGTACCCCGAATTAGTGGGTCCTACACTAGTAATAGAATGGAAGATCCTCTGTCTCAACCATGGGAGCTGAACTCCTCTATGTGGGAGAACTGAAAAGGATACATCCTAATCACTGGTGGCCACTAAATAGGAGGTAATGAGGAGGGGGAGGGGTGCTCCAGCCCAAAAACCTGGTCAGGGCCTATTACAACATAAAAGTACATATTTGTCGCCCAATACACACATAGTCGCCCAATTAGATGCATTGAGGTCAGCTTGTAAATTGGAGACATCCTGTAAGGACGTTATTCCACTGCATAGCTTGGTGTCATCTGCAAAGACAGAAATGTTACTTTTGATCCCAGACCCAATATCATTTATAAAGTTATTAAAAAGTAAGGGTCCCAGCACTGAACCTTGGGGTACACCACTGATAACCTTAGACCATTCAGAGTAAGAATAATTAAACACTACTCTCTGAATTCTGTCTTTTAGCCAGTTTTCTATCCATTTACAAACTGATATTTCCAGGCCTGTAGACTTTACCTTACACATGAGCCACATGTGTCGACCGCTTTTGCAAAATCCAAGTATACCATGTCCACAGCCACCCCTCTGTCCAAGGTTTTACTTACCTCTTCATAAAAAGAAATCAGCTTTGTCTGACAACTTCTGTCTTTCATGAATCCAGGCTGTCTGTTGCTTAAAATGTTTTTTTCCAGCAAGAACTCATCTATGTGGTCTTTTATTAACCTCTCTGGCGGTATGATTATTTCGGATTTTAGGTGCTGAAAGCGGTACAATTATTTTGCATGGAAATTTGGCGTTTTATATTGTAGGTCTGTAAATCTTAACAATAACACACTTAAATCTGTCCAAACCAGAGTCTAGTAGATATCCCGGGTATGATAAAGTTTGAAACACAAAAACATAAATTATAATATAATAAATAAAAATAAATAATTAAAAAAAATTTAAAAAAATAGTAATAAAATAAATTTCCCCACAATTCACTATCGCTCAATTCTGCAAGTGTTCTAATTTACTATCGCTGTTTTCTAGCTGGTCTAAAGCCATTTTTGACGTAAAGGGACACTTTTTGGTTGCTATGGACAATCTCCAGTTTCCAGGCAGAAAGAACAGTATATATCACATAAAACTGCATGCAGGGCATGGGCCAGAGCACTGGGGACAAATGGGATGTGAAATCATTTCATACAGTACTGTAATCTGTAAGATTACAGTACTGTATGTGTTATGATTTTGAAATTTTTTTGAATTTGCCGCCAGGCTCCGCCCCCGTGCGTCGCGCCGCTCGCAGGGAACGGAGCCTGGCACGGAGAGACTTCGGAGGAGGACGGAGTCCTCGGACACTGTGGGGGACATCGCAGGATCCCGGGGACAAGGTAAGTAACGCCGCCCCAGGATCCTGCAATGCGATCCCGAGTGTGGCTCGGGGTTACCGCTAATGGTACTGAATTTTAACCCCGAGCCACACTCGGGAAAACCGCCAGGGAGGCTACATGCTCCAGTATCTTCTTGACTATAGAAGTTAAACTAACAGGTCTATAGTTACTTGGTAAAGACTTTGATCCCTTTTTAAATATAGGCACCACATTCGCCCTTCGCCAATCCAGTGGTACTATTCCCATCATTAATGAGTCCCTAAAAATTAGATACAATGGCTTTGAAATTACAGAGCCCAATTCTTTTATGATCCGTGGGTGGGTGCCATCAGGTCCAGGTGCTTTATCCACCTTTATTTTGTCTAAATATTTCTGGACCATATCACTTTTGAGCCATTGTGGATCATTAGGGATTGTACCCCTGAAACACGTCCAATGATCCCCCTTGATGGGAGCTAGCACATGTTGACCTTAGGCATGGGATCAGGAGGGAAATCCCCATTTTGACTCTCAATTTGTGTGCATCTTCAAAATTTGGCTTTCACAGGGGTGACATCACCCCATCTGATGAAGGCAATATCAACACAGTTTGAACATACAAATGTCTGATATTGCCTTTAATTTATCAAAGTTGAACTTTGTAAGTTCCAGAGTTGTGTATTGTTTTATGTTTTGAAAAACATGTCTGTTTACCACAAAAAAGGATATTTCTACTGTCCCCCAAAAAAACAAAAAAAAACAAATAATCCAAAAAATATGTTGGTTTGTTCAAAAACCCTTTTCTAAAGGCACATGTGAATGTGCATAGAGCAAAAAAGTTTCTACGCAACAATGTGTGGCTTCTTCTTTCAATGCTCAATAGCAGTTTCTTGCTTAACTTGGTGTTTACAATGACAATGGGGGTTATTTCCTAAAGGCAAATCCACTTTGCACTAAAAGTGCACTTTCAGTGCAGTTTAGTGCACTTTCAAGTACACTTTTGCAGTGCACTTGTAGTGCAACGTGGATTTGCCTTTAGGAAATAACACCCACAGTGCTTTATAATTTGCATAAATCAGGCCATTATCATCACTACAAAAAATTAATTTATGGTGCTGAAAATGATGAACATTTTTATCATTAATGCATTACATACATCAACAACAAAAAGGTGTGTGTGTAGCAGACCTACAACATAAATAATAGTTAGCTGAAGAAGAGATGGTCACCTAATGTATCAAAGAAATTATGTTGGAACTATTGAAGAAAATGGCCAAAAAAAAAAAAGCCCATTGGAGAACCTAGGAGACAGCTAAAAGAAACACAAGCAGTAAATCAAAGGAAATATTTTTCATTTTAAAATACAAATTTATTTTAAAAATACATTTATTTAAATACATATAATGTGATGTTAAAGGATAAAACTTACCCTAATATAGTCCTTCTGCAGGACCTGAATGATGGCAGAACAGGTCTCTGGAATAATGATCCCCAGAGCCTGGGGGGGAGATGCCTGTCGAGAACTTGATGTCCTGCAGACTTCTCCCCATCGCCAAGTACCGTGAGGTGGTGACAAGCCTCTGCAAAGCCAACAGACGGTGAAAAACGGGGTCCGTCATCCAGAGATAATTCCTGAAATCATCAGCATTATTCTCACGAATCTCCCACAACAAAGGCATATGAGAGAATTGGTCACGCTGGAGCAAACAATTTTTTGTCAATGAACTCCTCCTCGCCCTGTTCATGGACTGGACTTGGGTCAAAGTAAGAAACTAAACACCAAGCCCTGCACAGCACGAACTGTACGATGAGTACATACCCGCAACATGGCTTCAAAACGGTATGCTGGGCAGAACAAACTAACAGAATGCACTGAAAGTCAGAATCGAGCAGACAAGAGCGCACTGGAAATCAAATACATACTATAAATAGCACGCATTGAAAACCAGATGCAAACTGACTACACGCACTGAAAACCAGATACGAACCCACAAGCACAAACTGAAAAGCAGTAACGATCTGAAAAACACCAGGCTGAAAAGCGCAAATCATCTCTCACCAAACTTCTACTAACACGAGATTAGCAGAAGGAGCTCAAAGGGTGGCATACTGGCTATCGAACTTCCTCTTTATAGTGCTGTCGTACATGTTGTAAGTAGGGATGAGCTGAACACCCCCCTATTTGGTTTGCACCAGAACTTGCGAACAGGCAAAAAATTAGAAAACGCGAACACGGTTAAAGTCTATGGGACACGAACATGAATAATCAAAAGTGCTAATTTTAAAGGCTTATATGCAAGTTATTGTCATGAAAAGTGTTTGGGGACCTGGGTCCTGCCCCAGGGGACATGGATCAATGCAAAAAAAAGTTTTAAAAACGGCCATTTTTCGGGGGTGATTTTAATAATGCTTAAAGTGTAACTATTAAAAGTGTAATATCCCTTTAAATTTCGTACCTGGGGGGGGTGTCTATAGTATGCCTGTAAAGGGGTGCATGTTTCCTGTGTTTAGAACAGTCTAACAGCAAAATGACATTTCAAAGGAAAAAATCCATACCAGACCCTTATCCGAGCACGCAACCTGGCAGGCCGCAGGAAAAGAGGGGGGACGAGAGAGCGCCCCCCCTCCTGAACCGTACCAGGCCACATGCCCTCAACTTTGGGAGGGTGCTTTGGGATAGCCCCCCAAAACACCTTGTCCCCATGTTGATGAAGAGAAAAAGATGAAGAGAGAAGCATCACACAGTGGGAGCCTCCCTCCATGCCATCATGGATGCGGAACGGCCCAAGGAGAAGAAGGGAAGAAGACGCCAACGCCGCAGAGGAAGATGCCAGACGAGAACACCGGAGGAAGAACCAGAAGAACCAGAAGTAGAAGAAGATGGAGGAAGAAACCGAAGGAAGATAGAAGAAAGAAGATAGAAGAAAGAAGAAGCATTTGAATAAAGGAATTGTCAAAAACTGTCTCTTGTCATTTTTAACATTTTTGACAGTTTTTTTGTGAAATGGTAGGGGTACTTTTGTACCCCCATACCATTTCACACAGGGGGGAGGGCCAGGATCTGGGGGTCCCCTTGTTAAAGGGGGCTTCCAGATTCCGATAAGCCCCCCGCCCGCAGACCCCCACAACCACCGGCCAAGGGTTGTGGGGATGAGGCCCTTGTCCTCATCAACATGGGGACAAGGTGTTTTGGGGGGGCTACCCCAAAGCACCCTCCCAATGTTGAGGGCATGTGGCCTGGTACAGTTCAGGAGGGGGGGGCCCTCTCTTTTCCTGGAGTCAACAATAAGAAAAGGAGCCAATGTTTGAGCTTTCCCGGGGATCACTGTCACATCCCATGTAAGGAAGAAAACCAAAAAAGTAGGGTGTGCACCAGAGGGATAATATGGGCAGTGTATCACCAGGAAACCAAGTGGCTGGTGCAGGGAATCAGATATACAATTTTGTTAAAATTAATAACAACGATTTTTATTGGTTACAAAGTGTACAAAACATTCTATAATATAAAAGCAAAACAAAAAAAAGGTAGAAAAGGCAGTAATCAAACATAATCAAACTGCTAAGGTGCTGTCATGCAACAACCCAGGAAATTCAAGAATTTCTTCGCTGGGGTGAAGGTACGGCAACACGTGATACTCTACATGTTTCAGAATATAGAAAGGCTCAATTCCTTCTATACTGTATATTTCCTTCTTCAGGAGTTTCAAAGTAGCAGTTTAGATACATTTCTAGGGAAAAGAAAAACAGGGATATATATGTATATGTGGGTATGTATCACAGAGTATAAGTACGATTAGCACCAGCATGGAGTATAAAACAATTGTGTCACCAAGTAAACTTTAAGCAAAGCATAAGGATAAAAACAAAATCTCAGTCTGAACAGGCATGAACATTTTGGTGTACTCACTAGAAAACTTGTCTCTTCAGCATAAAAGTTGCACACACAGGCATCAAGAGATGGACTTCCACCTCCTTCAGTCCAGAGGATTGAGGTTGATTGAGTGGAAAGCCAGCAGTAAGTGTAGCTGTATGGTTGGAACCCAGGAGAGGGAAGGAAAAATCTGGGGTGCTTCACACATTCCAGACTTGGCGTGGATCCCCACAGAGGCGGCCGGCCAGGGCTCACAAGAGCCACTAATGTTAGGCGGTCCAAGCACACATCTATGAAATTGGAATTGAAAAGAGGAAATCAGAGGTATATTTTGCTATTTACAAGCAATGAATATGTAGAGCAAAATGCAGGGCGCTTGGCTCTCCAAGTTCATGCCTTGGGGTGTAGGGGTATGTAGAAGGAATAATCAATGTGTATAGTAAATGAGGTTGTAATTACATACCTAATTTCTGGTGTTTCTCAGCATAGGCATACACTAACAGGGAAAGCAAGATCCTCTTGGCTGTGTAGCAGAGGAAAGTGTGTGTATGAGTGGTAATAAGTACCCTGTGTGGGACAGGGTGTGGAGTTGACGGGCCAATCGTTAACTTCAAAGGCGGGGTAAGCTCAAATGCAAATGACACAGCTGATTAGTAGGTAGGCAAAAGCGTGCCACACCAGGTGATCATCAGCTGTCTGTGTGAGTGATGTGTGGGCCGCCCACTGCGATTCCTCAGCCTAAGCAGCGGCGGACACCAGCGCGTCAAAAGGCGCGGTGACATCATCCGCTGACAAAGGCCGCCGACACGGAAAGACAGCAGGCTGGAGGGGTAAGGATGGAAAACTACCATATGCGCAGGCGCGAGACCGATCGTCGTGCGCATGCGCATCAGCGCTGCTAAGAGAATGCCTCCGTCTCCCTGAGAAAAAAGAGAGACAGAGGCCTTTCCGTGTCGGGGAGCACCGACGAGCCATCCCAGCGGGGACCCAGGCCCAAGCCGGGATAGTGGGTTCAATAATTGTGTATAGTTAGCGTAATTACTTTGAAGAAAATCCAATTGATCTCTCATGGATTAGCTGGACATGGGAGTCCCATCTTTACATTGTAATGCATCCCTGAAAATAAAGCATATACATATATAAGTACAAATTCTTGGTATTCAAGTACAAATGTATATTGAAGACAGACAAGTAGGATGACAGTTAAAGTGAATACATTTGTTTAATGTTCCTCCCTTTGGTAGGGTGGACCTTTGACTGTGTCCAAAATTTACATTTATTTAAACCCAAAGTTCAGACTGGTAGGGAGCATGATGGCGAAGAGTGTGATAAGAATGGGTTAGAGTGACACGCAGGGAATCATAGGTGTGCGCAGCCTATTGCATTAGGGTGTGCACCCCAAAACTCAAACACACGTGCCTTACTCTGCAGCCTCAGCTGCACAGGGCAGTGAATGAATCAGAAGTGCTCTGTGCTGAGGGACTTTCTGTTCAGTCACAAACTGAAGCATAGTAAACAGTTTACTATGCTTCTGTTATGAATGGGCACAGTTAGTGAGTATGTTTACTGTGTTCCTTTAAAAAAAAGGAAGAGGCTGGTAAATGATATATTTACCAGCCCCCCTGGTCTCCATCCTGAAACATCCCCCACAGCACCCGGGAGGAGAGTAGGGAAGCCAGCAGCTCTGTGGGGTGGGGTAACCCAGGCAGTAGGCTGTATGGGTACCGTACATAGGGATTAGGGTGTGCCCAGGCACACCTGGCACACCCCCTGCGCACGCCTATGCAGGGAATTGTTGTAAAACATTAACCATAGGATATCTGCCAGATACCACACACTAGTAAAACCGATAAAACAGAGGTTGATGAGTATATATGGAGGATGAGGGTTACTGAGACTAGATCGCCTGGTAAGAGGAAAAAATAGGACCAGGTGACTTAATGTGGTAAGTATTTATCCTATAGTTCTTTGTCATAGCCTCCTGTGGAGAAACCAGGAAGAAAGGGTTTTAAATTAAAAGCGTCGTTTAAGCCTGGTAGCATTGTCGCATCAAGGTTGGATATCCAGCGGAGTTCCCGCTGTAGGAGAATCTTATTAAGGTCTCCCCCCCGAGAACTTGGATGCAGGCGATCCAGAATTAGTACCGAAATTTTGGGGCATATACCTCCATGAATTTGGGTCACATGCCTGCCCAGGGGGAGGTCAGGATCAGCAGCTTGCATCGCTCTAAGGTGGCGATAGATGCGTTGCCATAATTTTTGTAGCGTTTTCCCCACATAAAAACAACCGCAATGGCATGTTAGCATGTATACCACTCCTGTTGTTTGGCAATTTGCGAAATGTTTTGGAACAAACGCTTCCCGTTTGGTAGGAGTATATTCTTACGTATGTCCATGTACTTGCAGTAGGCACATGACCCACATTGGAACGTACCTACTGCTTTACAGGGATCACCTCTTTCCTGTCCTTTAAACTCACTTTTGACTAGTAAGTCTCCCACAGAGGTGGAACGTCTGTATGTGATTGGAGGTCTAGGGGGCACTAATGGACCTATAGTCGGGTCTAAAGTCAATAAATGCCAGTATTTCTGGCAGATCTGTCTGATTTTATTATGATCATTTGTATATGTTGTAATTATTCTAGTTGGGGCACCAGTAATGGATTTTTGTTTGGGAATTAGTAGTTGGCGTCTGTCTTTTTGGTTGGCACGTCTGAATGCTCTTTTCAGGCATTTATGGCTATATCCGCGCTGTAGTAATCGACACTTTGATTTATTGGCCTCATGTTTGAAATCT